>NC_050176.1:30360611-30525611 GCF_008315115.2 Sander lucioperca
GTTGTCACGGTTTGGTTAGGAAATTTGGTCTGAAGAGCTGCAGGTGCACTTTTTAAAGAAATGATTATGCCTTACCATTGTCATACAATCAGCTGTCAAAGGTGTTTCAATTTTGTATTTGTCTCAAAAGTGTGAAATGTGATAGGGGCAAAAGCAAAACAAATCAGGTAAAAATCTGAATAAAACATCATTGACAAGCAGCTCATAAAATGATCATCTTGGCAACAGGTTTTATCATGTGTCGTTTCTTGACAGGCTGCATGTTTAGTAATGCAGGAGCCCCACAATGTCTGCAGACATATATGAAGATACTGTCATGGTGCAGGCTTGGACCCAAGTGCAGGAAGGCGAGGAGTGTGCAGCAGTTTGAAATAATAATAATTTAATGAGAACACAAAGAGACTTACAAACCTGTAAGCTGAGCAGGTGAGTAAATCCAGAAAAACTGGAACACAGTAATACACAGGACGGAACTCTTCACAAAAGACAGATGATGAATGACGAACAGTGTTGGGCAAGTTACTTCCAAAATGTAATACATTATAGATTACTAGTTACTGTCATTTGAGAGTAATTAGTTATATTACAATATTACTGTCTCTGAATTGTAATGCGTTACACTACTTTTGCATTACTTTTGAGTTACTTTCACCAAAATAACAGCGGAAGTTTGACTTGGCAGCTAGCTTGTGAATTTCACCACCGGATCAATAAAGTCTCTTCTTTATCCACTTTAATACATCATAGATTATTCATATTTTGTATAATTAATATAAATATGCTAAGTAACTAAGGCTATACAAAATAGATAAGTAAAACGTATAATAGGCAAGTAGGAGAAAATGAAAATACTCAATTAAAAGTACGGCATTGTTGTAAAATGTTTGTTTATAGCACTTGAATAAGAAATTCATGTTGTTTAGGTTAAAACACTCTAAACCAAATGTTCAATTATAGTGTGATTAAAACTTACTATTAACATTATTTACAGTACTTGATTTACAGCTGATTTGTGAAAAGGTAGCCTACACAACCTTATTTAACAGTAATTTAGTTTTACTGCGAACCGTCACAGGAAGTGCTTTTATTTTGAAGTAGGCTACACGGAAGTTGTCTGTTGTGTAGCCTACTCTTGCTAGCTTACTGAGATGCAACATGTCCGTCAGGCTCAAGTTGTTCACTTTCTTGTTTGTAAAACTGCAACATATTGAACAGTAAATGGTCAGAGTAAAAGACAAGCGTTTTTGGTCGTCTTTCGAAGCCATTCCACTACAGGCATAGCTACTCTCCACGGCTGATAAAAATGCAATGATATTTACGTGTAGCAAGCCTCAACATTAATTCCCGACATGTTTATATCTGTCAACCGCTGACATACAGTCACCTGTTGGGACATACATGCTGTCCGTGCCGTCTCTGGTTCTGGTTCTGACCACGGGAACAAAAACAGGACAGCTCACTTCAACGCAGTAATAACTCCTGAAAATAATATCCATCTCGCAAATGTATCTGTCTCTGCAGTCATCTCAACCATCGAATACAGCGACAGGAAAATAATATGGCTTTTTTTTTTTCCTGTGAAGAAATGTGTCGCGGTGTTGGTGAATTCTTAAAGAAACCAATGCACCACTACATGTTGCGTTAAAATGCGTTGTAACTTGCGTTACTGAGATTGTAACGAGTATAATATTACCGAAATTTAATTAGTAATGCATTATATTATTGCGTTACAGCAAAAAGGAATACATTACTGTAATTGCGTTACTTTTGACACGTTACTCCCAACACTGATGACGAATGACAATCAACCAGCAACTGACACAGAAAGCACAGAGACTAAATACACAGGATAACGAGCAGGGGCGCAACTACCCAGTGTCAGAGGGGTATGCAGCAACAATTTTGGCATATAAATATAAACAAGTAAATAAATAAGTGTGCCGGACATCATCATGTATGGGGTTTAAATAATAAAGGTTTATTTTAAAGTATATCAGCCACTGTAGGCCTAGCATAATTATAAATAATGATATGGTATATATATATATATATAAATGTACTTTATTTTCATTACAATAAATAAATCATCATTGATGGCAATTTGCGTTCTGATTTGTTTACTACGTCCCCGCTGTCAAACATAGGCTAATTGGATGATACAGATGTTGCCAGCTTTAAAGGGCATATTTTCTGTCTCAGCAAAAGCCAACCATAGTACTCAAGAAGTTTTTTGAAAACGACTTTGCTGAGATCTACCTCTGGCAAATGCACTCACTCATGTCTGTCTGTGTTCCACACCCGCATTCAAGAAATGGAACAGGAGAACATGTCCATTATGGAGGTGAAGAAAATATTGAACAATGTCCACACCATTCTTCTTCAACGCAAGAGCAACAACTTCATGTCCCTTAAAGTTAAGGGACTACTGGCACAAAAGCGACTCCCAGAGTCATCCACTGCTGAACATTCATGTGGATGGATCTGAGTGAGCCACCAAACTGGAATCATGTGGAGGCCTGCATCAAGTACCTTGGAGAGAAGGGGATGGCAGTTGATGATGTCAAGTGTTTTGACCAGGTCACCAATCTGAAGAAATTCACAGAAAGGTGCAACAGTGATGAGGAGTTCAGTGGCCTGCAGGTGCATCAGAAGTGGACCAAATATTTTGAGAAGGCAAAAAGCATTGCATGTTACTCAGAGCTACTGAAGATTGCTGAAGTTTGTCTTTGCACTTCCCTCTCACAATGCAAATGTTACGAGAGGGTTTTCTCACTGATGCAGAGCCAATGGACCAAGGAGAGGAAACAGCTGTCTGTTGAGTCACTGAAGGGGATTATATTAGTGCAATACAATTTCAAAGACACTTCTTGCAAAGACTTTTATGCTTATCTGTTGAGCAACCGAAAACTGCTGGGAAAGATCAGCTCTACAGCAAAATATGGATGAGCAGACAAGGAGGATGAAGAAGAAAAGCAGGATGAAGAAGACAACTAAAGATTGAAAGTATAGATCCTTTTTGTTTGTTAAGTTAGTATCTTTGTGAGACTGTTTTATTATTTATCTTATCACATTGAAAAGGTATTAAGAGATATTTTGTTGAAGCTGGATTTTTTAACACAGAAGAGGTCATATTTAGAACATTATTTCGTATTATTTATTTATTTATTTGAAAAGAGAGCTATTTTGTTACAGGTTGTTAGAGATTTTATTTTATTTTATTACAGAAGTTATGTTTGTACCATTGAGGCATAATAAAGCATGTTCATTAACCTCTGAGAAGCCTGTCTGAATTTGTGTCTCAAGGCGGGGCCGAGTGTCCTCTTTTTTGGAAATCAAAATATGGTCACCCTAGGGTTTGGTGTCTTGCTCAAGGGAAACCAAGCTCCAGCTACCAGTCCACAGTCCATACTTGGTCCATAACGGTACTTGAACCAGCGCCCCCCCCCCCCCCGGTTGCCAAGCCAGGTCCCTACAGACTGAGCTGCTGCCACCCCCAGATTGATTAAATGATGAAAACATCAACAGGCATGCAACTAATATTTAAGTACATATTCACTTTTACAGACATTACATTACAAAAGATACAGTGCACAGTAGAGAAGGGAGATGCAGTATTAATATTGTATGATGTGACACTACATTATGAAACTTTTCCTGGAGTGAAAAACTGCACTTTAATTCAGTGATCCAGTTAAATTGTTGTTTAATTGTTGAAAAATGCATTAAGCATTTGAATTCAAATCTAAATAAACAATTTGTCAAAATGTCTTCAAATTCAGTCAAAATCACACAGCAACAGTATGAAATAATATTTTAATGTAAAACTGATGTATTAATTACCTGTTGGTATCAGCAATTATCATGATAACAAATACTTAATAATTATTATTATAAAAATAGCTGTGATATTAAATTATCATTATACATATAATAATAATAATGCTAATAATACATACAATAACAATAATAATGATAACTGTAATTATAATTGTGTAATTTATGGTTAGGGTTAGGTGTTTACTATACTTAACACGGATGTATTCATAATTTCTTTCAGTGTTTGTGTCTGTGTGAGTCAGCTTTGTAGCATTCAGTTATGAAGTCAGAGGGAGGGGTTTTATGTCGGCCAGCTCACTGTTGCATATTTTGGGATTTGGTGGGGATCTTACAAAATGCATATGACTTCCGTCTCTATTTCTATTTTTGTTATTTTTGTTTAACTTCAGTGTATATTAATGTATCATTCTGTACCAAACACAAATTGTTTTTCCAGGTCAAGTTCATCAGAACCAGCTTATGGCCTTCACCTTGTGAGTCTGTATGTATGTCATCATGGCAAAATGTGGTCCCGGAGAAACCTTCTGCTGTAGTGACAACTACCACCGAGGCGGATATGAGTACTTGGGTGTTTACATATCTCTCTGTCTGTCTGCGGACCGATTTTGTCACCGCGGCAGTGCCACAACCGTGCAAGATGCAGTCACGAAACTTTAGAGGTGTGTAGTTGAGATCAACATGAAGGCAGAGTTCGAAGATGGGTGGTGACTAACCAAGAGTGCCAGCAGCAGAGGGGTAGAAAGTAAAAAAGGGGCAATTGGCCCTCCCACTTTAAACCCCCAACAGTGTCAAAGTTTGGTTAAGTTGACAGCTATAGTAAAGTGACGGATACTGAAGCATTAATTGGCTCACCTGAAAAACACAGGAACGTTTTTTTATTATTATTATTATATATATATATATATATATATACATATATATATATATTATATACTGTATAGCTTATTAATTGATGCTTCAAAATCAAGAGTGAAGTCAACAATAAAGGTAAAATCCAGAGTCCAGGAAATTTGGTCTGAAGAACTGCAGGTGCACTTTTTGAAGAAAAGATCATGCCTTCAGTCATCCAATCAGCTGTCAAAGGTGTTTTGATTTTATATTTGTCTCAAAAGTGTGAGATGTGATGAAATGATGCACTAGGGGATAATCCTAAGAATGAGTTGTCTACTGTCCATGCAAGACTTACAACTAATCTCGTAGCTGTTGGGAAACAATGAAGTGGTGTTCACTGGACATGATTCATGTACAGCTTTATGTTGTTTGTGCATGCTTCCTAAATAATTGACATCACATTTAAAATATACTTAAGTAAAAATGGTACATCCAATTTACACTGCAGGATTATTATCTGGAGAAAGCGGGCGCCTGGATAGCTCAGTTGGTAGAGCGGGCGCCCATATAAAAAGGTTTACTCCTCGACGCAGCAGGCCTGGGTTTGACTCCGACCTGTGGCCCTATGCTGCATGTCATTCCCCCTCTCTCTCCCCTTTTATGTCATCAGCTGTCCTGTCAAATGAAGGCCTAAAAATGCCCAAAATATAATCTTAAAAAAAAATCTGGAGAAACCAAGTAAAAGGACAAAGGTAGCACTTAGAGTTGAGATATCTCCAGGCCAGAGATTACTTTTATAAAGAAATGAAAGAGGATAGTGAACCTAAATTGCTCAATAAATGTTTTTATGCATTTAAAGTTAATGATAACAATCATCTATTTAACTGATGCAATTATTAAAAGAGAGTTGCAATCAATAACTAGAAAATGCATTTCCTGCAGAAAATGCGTGGGAATGCTGAATAGCTGAATTGCTAAAGCTAAACTGGATGAATAGCTTAAATCAGTAAGAAGAAGTTGAAGTAGTGAGAATAGTTGAAAAAGTGGAAATCGGTTTAATGAGTATGAATTTCATTAAAAAGTTGAATAACACCACCAATGTATAAAAGAATTTATTTTTATTTTATCTGAAATTATGAATCGGTATGGAAGACTTACAAATGTTGTGAGAAACATTGATGAAAATGCAGACAAATGGAACAAATTGCTTGAAAAATGCATTGCATTACACTGCTGAAAAACATAAGTTAAGAGCTGAAATACATTTGTAGAAAAGCTGGAAGCTAAACTGTAATACTGTCAAAAGTGGAAGTTTCAATGAATTGACTAAAAAGACTTACCAGCCATATCCATTGTATAGAACAAACAAGCAGAAAGAGAGAGAGAGAGGAAAAATAGAGGAAAGATAAAAGGAGAGGAAAAAAGAGAAGAGGAAGCAACTTTCTATCTATATATGTCAGTGGTAACACACCTTTGAGGCAAGTATGGGTTAAGTGTTTACCTCAGGGAAACATTGATTGATGTACCTCAGTGGGATTTGAGCCCAGCCCTCCCACACGACAGGCATGTGTCATATCCACTACACCAGGGGTCATCAACTACATTTTCCAAGGGCCTATATATATATATATATATATATATATATATATATATATATATATATATATATATATATATATATATATATATATATATTTTTTTTTTTTTTTTATACATGTATTAGTGTGAGCAAACTCCTAAAAAACATGGAAACTCCATACTGATAACTAGCTATTTAAGTAGAAAAAGATCTCAGACTAGGAGGCAGTTCACTGAGGAGTGATGGTTAAAGTCTGTGATTAGGAAACATGGTTGTAGTATGCAGCGTCCTGATTGGTGGAAAATGCTTGCAGAAAGAAACGGCTGTTGTCAGGTAAGAATGTCACTGTCAATGAGGCTGAAGCGAAAAGTTGATGTGGAAAAGTCCAGCTTTAATGATGAATGGACAGATAAGCAGGCTATGTATTCGTCACCTATGCCCATTTGCAATGAAACCGATGTTGTTGCAAAATAATACAACCAGCATCATCATCAAGAATGAAGAACGCAAACATAATGGTCGTGTCATTCACGTGCATATTAAGTAGCCACATGTATATGTTTTGGTCTAGGGAGATATAGATTTACCGCTCCAGCGGAGAGGATGGTTCGCTCAGCCAGCAGTTAAATTCATAAGACTTTGTCCAAATTTCAAGATTCCCAGCAAACTAAGATAAACAGTTAGACTACAAACAGACAGCTTTTGTTTTAGCTTGTTTGTAAAAATTCTCTATTTGCAGAGTAGAGCTGTGTTCGCGTAAAACAGCGCGGTGGAGAGAGAGCAGATTGAAATATCGCTTTCTACGTGTTTATGCCTGTCTATACAGGTGAGTGCATTGATAAGTATTGACTTTTTACTCACAAAGGTTTTATTCTATTCCTGCTTCCTGCTTCTTACAGTGCAGACGCTTTGCTGCTTGCTCCTGCCTTTGCTTGCATATTTCTGCTGATAATCTTACTTTTCCTCTGAGAGAAACTATGAGCAGCGGCTCTTGGATACTTATAAATCACTGGACTATACATTTTTTGTAGACATAGTAGGCTATTGCCATATTTCAATATTTTTGTTTTTGCGTGGCCTACCAATAGCTAAAGCCTGTCCTAAAGTGATTGTAGCTAAAGCTAATTAGCAGCAAGATGCCTCCCTTCTCCATGGAGGACTACTACAAACTCCTTCAGAAGATTGTTATTCTGGAAAGAATCCCGGATATCATGGCAACACACCCAACTGTGAAAAACATTATACTGCATATAGGGTCACATGATGTTGTAAAGCAACAGTCTGAAGTGCTGAATCGTGACTTTATGAATCTGCTGAACACAGTTAGCTCCCTAAACGCGAAGGTGTTTATCAGTGGCCCTATACCGCCAGTCAGAATAGGAGCTGAGAGATTCAGCAGACTGTTGGCACTGAACAAATGGCTTTCAACTGCATGTACCGTCCACTCTCTGCGGTTCATTGACAATTTTAACATTTTTTGGGACCGCAGACATCTTTTTAAAGCAGATGGACTTTTCCTTAACAAGCCAGGAGTAAAGCTGTTCACCTCTAGCCTACTTTACTTTCTGCACCACACATCTGCTCCCTCGGGCAAGGACACGAGACAAGATAAATCAACACAAACAAAACAAGAGGAAGACACAACAAAGTGCGGCAGTGATCCACCACAGCCCCCACCTGAGAAAAGATTTGACCATGGGAGACAACAGAGCAGAGACGAGAAATCTCAACCCCCTTTTTCACCCGTCCAACACTCCTCAAACCCCCTTACCAACACCGACGCCTTTGAGGATCCATCGCTCTCCCCATTCACCCTTTCCCCTGTTTCCCCCTGCTACATGTTGGGGTTCACTGACCGGATGGAGCAGCTGGTAGATGCTGGAACCAAGTTTACCCCACTACCTTCTCCCATCACTCGCCCCCAGCATCAAACTGACCCTGTTTGGACTCAACCACTGAAAGTAAAACGCCAGGCATCTCTGCCCCCTCAAGGACGGCAGCTAACTCCTTCTCAACAGACTGATAAGTATGCTTGTAAGAAAAAGAAGCACTTAACTGCCAACTTAGCAAATTTAGCATCCATTCCTCGTCAGCCACAGCCTGTCCCAAAAAACGAGACAGATAACTATTTTAACACACTAAAATTAGCCTTACTAAATGTCAGGTCTTTGGCGGGTAAATCATTTTTAATCAATGATTTTATTATTAAACACAATCTTGATTTTATGTTTTTAACTGAAACCTGGTTAGACCATAATAACAGTGATGCTGTTCTCATTGAGTCAGCTCCCCCTAACTTCAGTTTTATGAGTGAGAATAGAGTGAATAAGAAAGGAGGTGGAGTCGCCATTTTGTTTAACGACTCGTTCCAATGTACTCAAATAGCTTGTGGAAACTTTGCTTCTTTTGAATATGTGGCTCTTCAGCTAAGGTCCCCCTCTCGACCTATATTTCTAATTATCTACAGGCCACCTAAATACTGTGCATCCTTCTTTGACGATGTAGTATATGACCATTCTATAACTTTCTATAAACTTTGCTTAAAGGTTTGTTATAAGGGAGTCCTATGAACTTTACTTTACATTCACTGAGAACATCTGGAAATTGTTAAGCAGAGCGGAGGTCCCCCCAAGACAGAAGAGACCTTTTTTGGAGTTGTGCCAGATAACAGGCATGGATTGGCCAGTTCAGTTCTGTGGTCGAATCATGTATTCACACATATCACACCCTATGTTGATACAATGCATAGGATATATACGTTGCTCACACAAAGGAAAGACAGAACGACTTTTGGAAGAATTTGGGTTGGTCGTTCTCCGAGCTCACTGCAGGAGTTTGTTAAATTGATGCTGAATCAAGAACAGTGTCAGCGGATTCCTCTTCATACAGCATCACAGCATTACTATTTAAGACACCACAATTTTGGCGACGAGGATGGGATCGGTTGCATCTCCCAGGTCATCGTTTCATCATGGGCACCCAGGGACTGACTCCCGCTTCATTGGTCGACTATGAGGTGAGCTTTCTCACTGATTTGGGCGCTGGTCAGTTCATGTGTGGCTCTGTGTGTGCGTTGAGGGATTGCACCGTGTCAAACCTGTATTCACACATATCACGCCCTATGTTGATACAATGCATAGGATATATACGTTGCTCACACAAAGGAAAGAGAGAACGACTTTTGGAAGAATTTGGGTTGGTCGTTCTCCGAGCTCACTGCAGGAGTTTGTTAAATTGATGCTGAATCTTTGTTGTAATAAACCTTTTTATAATCAAGAACAGTGTCAGCGGATTCCTCTTCATACAGCATCACAGCATTACTATTTAAGACACCACAACGACTTTAGTGGACTGCTGTCTTTAATCTGTATTAACTTTGACTGTGTAGTTATTGCTGGTGATTTCAACATTCATGTTGACAACCCCCAGAATAGAGGGACCAAAGAACTGTGTTGTATTTTTGAGAACTATGGACTGACTCAGCATGTGACAGAGCCCACACACAACAAGGGGCACACTCTGGACTTGATTATCTCGAAGGGTTTGAACATTTCCAAGGTTGTGGTGACTGATGCTGCTCTCTCTGATCATTCCTGTGTTTTCTTTAATGGCACTATCTCTGTGCAAAAAAGTGTCCAAACAAAGTTAATAAGAAAACGGTATATCACTGACAACACCAGTGAAACATTCATTCAGCTTTTCTCGTCCACACCCACCCTCTCAGGGGTGTCAGTCACTGAGCTTGTAGACAATTTCAATTGTAAAATTACAAATGTTATAGATGCCATTGCTCCCATTAAGGTAAAAACTGTCTCTGATAAGAAAAGATCTCCATGGAGAAATGCCATACTGGTAAGAACAGAAAAAAGAGAGTGTCGAAAAGCAGAACGCAGGTGGCGAAAAACTAATCTCCAGGTCCACTACAACACCTATAAAGAGAGACTTCGCATTTATAATTTGGAACTGAGGAATGCAAGGCGGTCCTTCTTCTCGGACATTATTGCCAAAAACAATAATAATTCACGTGCTTTGTTTGCTACTGTCGATAGGTTAACAAACCCTCCAGTACCAGTAGCATCGGAACTTTTATCCACAAAGGCCTGCAATGATTTTGCCACCTTCTTCAATGACAAAATTCAGAAAATTAGACAAACAGTCAGTGCTTCCATATTGAGTACAGGGTATGTGTTGTCACAGTGTCCAGGCAAAACAGATTCCAATATGACCCAATTTCATATGATTAACCGTAAAAACCTGGAGGACATTATACAACATCTGAAAACCTCCTCATGCTGCCTTGATATTCTACCAACGGGCCTTTTCAAAAATGTTGCAAATTGTTTGGCTCCAGATCTTCTACAGATTGTAAACACGTCTCTTCTCTCAGGTATCTCCCCACAGGCCCTGAAAACTGCAGTCATTAAGCCACTCTTAATTCTCTTAATTAATGATCTCAGTGCTGCATTTGATACGGTCGACCATGACATATTACTAGACCGATTGGAAAACTGGGTTGGCATTTCTGGCTCAGTACTAAAGTGGTTTGAGTCTTATTTAAAGAATAGGGACTACTTTGTGTCTATAGGGAATTATACATCTGAGCATACAAATATGACGTGCGGAGTTCCCCAAGGCTCAGTTCTGGGGCCTCTCCTGTTTAACATCTACATGCTTCCACTGGCTCAAATTATGGAAAACAACAAAATAAGCTACCATAGTTATGCGGATGACACACAACTTTATATAACCTTATCGCCAGGAGAATATAGTCCAATACAACAACTGACTAAGTGCATTGAGAAAATTAACGACTGGATGTGCCAGAACTTTCTTAAATTAAATGAAGAAAAAACTGAGGTGGTTGTTTTTGGAGCAAAAGAGGAACGATTAAAAGTCAGCACTCAGCTTCAAACGATAATGTTAAAAACAACAGACAAAGCCAGAAATCTTGGTGTAGTCATGGACTCAGACCTGAATTTTAACAGCCACATTAAGACAATTACAAAGTCAGCCTATTACCACCTTAAAAATATATCAAGGGTTAATGGACTTATGTCTCAGCAGGACTTGGAAAAACTTATCTTCACAGGTCTCCCTAAAAAAACAATCAGACAGCTGCAGCTGATTCAGAACGCTGCTGCTCGAGTCCTCACTAAGACCAAGAAAGTGGATCACATCACGCCAGTACTGAAGTCTCTACACTGGCTTCCAGTGCCTCAAAGAATTGATTTCAAAATACTTTTGTTGGTTTATAAATCACTAAACGGTTTAGGGCCTAAATACATTTCTGATCTGCAGTACAGTATGACCCACCCAGACCTCTCAGGTCGTCTGGGACAGGTCTGCTTGTTGTCCCTAGAGTCAGAACTAAACAGGGGGAAGCAGCATTTCGTTTCTATGCTCCACATATCTGGAACAAACTCCCAGAAAACTGCAGGTCTGCCGCAACTCTCAGTTCTTTTAAATCAAGGCTGAAGACCTATCTATTTGATGTTGCCTTTCTTTAAATAACTGTTCATTTGTTATATTACAAGTGACATTCTCTTACAGAAACGGGCATATACCTGATTAATTCTCTGACACAGCATGGCAAGGGAATAACAGAAGAGTCAGACGTCGGGCTGATCAAGAGTTAGAAGAAGAAAACTAACTAAAATTAGGCAGAAGGCCTAAATACAAATAGACTAACATACTCCAAGGGGGTCCCTGTCTATTTAGAGACAGACTGCAGAAGGAAATAAGATAGTTTAAGAAAAAGTTATTGACTACTGAAAGGTTTTTGTCTGCAGGGCTGTACCGGGTTTTTACAAGGTTTGCCGAAAAAAAAAGAACCGAGCCTTGTGGTGACGATCACATTGTAAGAAAAAAGTATACTAGCTTCTGTTATTATGAGTAATGAAAGCTCAAAGCCGTGCGAAGCATCTGGGCCCATTGTGGGTGAGATGGTTGGAAAAATATGGACCGGACTGCTTGAGATGTTTGTCATATTGGTAAAAATGGAACACTAAGTACAAACAAAGACTGAAGTTGCATTGTTGACACTGTATAACAATCTATATATGCATATAAAGAGAAATTCATATTTTATCTGCTTTTATATATTTAACTGTTTTAATTGCTCTTTAATGTTTCATTTCTTATACTGCACTGTAACTTTTATTCTTGTATTTTAACTGTTTTAAATTTTTTTATTCTGTCTTCATGTAAAGCACTTTGAATTGCCCTGTTGCTGAAATGTGCTATACAAATAAAGCTGCCTTGCCTTGCCTTGGAACTTTGTCTATCTATCTATCTATCTATCTATCTATCTATCTATCGAAAAAGTTTGATTATACAGAAGTTTTTACACAGCTTCATCAATGTTCCTCATATATATGAATTGTAAGAAAAACAAACGTTTTCCATATGGGGTTTATTTTTCAGCTACTACAGAGAATAAAGTGATTTTGATCCACATGTTTAATTGAAACTAGTGTAAGAAAACATCATTTAAATTTGAAAAGAGAAAGAAACAGTTGTCGTGAAAAGCTGACACAAAACAAAGCTGATGTCAAAATTCATTCACTTATTGATCTCTAGCGAAATTCCAGATTTTACTTAGTAGTTTATTGGAAGAAGGCAAGTATGTTCTTGATCCACTGTGGGATAGGCACCGTAGGTGGCGTAACCACCGGAGGTGGCACAACCACCGGAGGTGGCACAACTACCGGAGGAGGCATAACCACCGGAGGTGGCCGGTATATACGCTTAAAGAGAAACAGAAACATTTGTTATCAAATATGCATCATACAAATTTAGATTTGGATGAGTTGAATGTTGAGCTGTAGAGGTTTGAGAAAGCACTCACCTCATTGGAATTTGAGCCGGAGTTTGAGCCGGATTGTGACCGAGCAAGTCGTTTGTGCTCCATATCCGTCTGTATAAAATCCACAATAGCAGGTTTGATATTGCCTACATTATATTACAATAATAATAATGATATCACCATATAAGAACACTGGTATTGATACTGAATATGAGAATGTTACACTTACAGACTGAGCCAGAGCAAATATTAAGAAATCTGCCATTTCTACATTTCAAGGTGTGGCTAATCCTCCACCAGGTGTCTCATGCCAACCTGATCTCACAGAATTCTGTGAAATGAACATGGCCCCTTAACTCAAAGTCTGTGTCAGTTTCACGGAATCGCAAAACATCCCGTAATGGGCCCATGGAAGAATTCCGTGACATGAACATGCATCGCCGAAAATTCCGTGATGGGCCCACGGAAGAATTCCGTTAAATAAACACGGCCCCTTAAGTTAAGGAAAAGGTCGTGGGTGGGCTTACGGTTCTGTGACACGCGGGAAGAACGGGACGGAAAAGAAGAAAGCGACTTACCGAAACTTGACACGCGGGACACGAACCCCGGTATCCTGGGTGAAAGTCCTGTGTTTGACCCAACCAACCTCCTTACGTGGAATTTCGGCGTTACATAGTACTCGCTACCGTAGTCGCTCTTAATGCTACGTCATCTTCTCATTGACTTTACATTGGCATTCTTTTCCGTGGTGGCCACACAGATTTTTCACACATTCCGTGCCACCACCACGTAATGCGCTGTTAACAATTCGTGATTATTTCACGGAATTCTGTGCGACCAGGCTGCTCTTACAAATATGACCAAGTGTCTCAATGAGATTACCTGTATAATTAAAGGTTAAATAAAAATTAATAAGATTATTGCTGTTTGACATAACTTTAGACAACACCAAACATTTTCAAAAGGTCTGTCTGAAGGCATTTATTAGTTTGAGACTTTTGGAAAGTTGGAAAACAAAAAAATCCCCAAAACTACTGTATCGCATTGCTATCTCTTTAACCAAATCACACATTTTAGGCTATTCTGTGTTTTTCCTTTTGATAACTAATGTAATAGTTTTGTTCTGTCAGAATAAAGTAGTGTGGTGTTAAATAAGCACAATGCTCAAATGCTTTTGAAAAATAAAAACAATGAAAGAATAAAATTGGAGGTCTATGTCTTGATCATTTATTTATTTTTTTAGTAATGCTATTATTTTGAGTCACTCGAGAAATAAATGCTGAACATGAGAAACAGTTAGCATATCTTGAATTCAGCTTTTCTCTCTTTGCTAGTTTGTTGTCTCATTTTCCTGCTGGAGGAGGAGGAGTATTAAGACTTGCCAACAGAAAATGTTGTCACGGTTTGGTTAGGAAATTTGGTCTGAAGAGCTGCAGGTGCACTTTTTAAAGAAATGATTATGCCTTTAGTCATCCAATCAGCTGTCAAAGGTCTTTCAATTTTGTATTTGTCTCAAAAGTGTGAAATGTGATAGGGGCAAAAGCAAAAGGAATCAGGTAAAAATCTGAATAAAACATCATTGACAAGCAGCTCATAAAATGATCATCTTGGCAACAGGTTTTATCATGTGTCGTTTCTTGACAGGCTGCATGTTTAGTAATGCAGGAACCCCACAATGTCTGCAGACATATATGAAGATACTGTCACGGTGCAGGCTTGGACCCAAGTGCAGGAAGGCGAGGAGTGTGCAGCAGTTTGAAATAATAATAATTTAATGAGAACACAAAGAGACTTACAAACCTGTAAGCTGAGCAGGTGAGTAAATCCAGAAAAACTGGAACACGGAAAGAACGGGTAAAAATCCAGGAGCACAAAAACACAGTAATACACAGACACAAAAGACAGATGATGAATGACGAATGACAATCAACCAGCAACTGACACAGAAAGCACAGAGACTAAATACACAGGATAACGAGCAGGGGCGCAACTACCCAGTGTCAGAGGGGTATGCAGCAACAATTTTGGCATATAAATATAAATAAATAAACAAGTAAATAAATAAGTGTGCCGGACATCATCATGTATGGGGTTTAAATAATAAAGGTTTATTTTAAAGTATATTAGCCACTGTAGGCCTAGCATAATTATAAATAATGATATGGTGTATATATATATACTTTATTTTCATTACAATAAATAAATCATCATTGATGGCAATTTGCGTTCTGATTTGTTTACTACGTCCCCGCTGTCAGACATAGGCTAATTGTTGTATTTCCTACATGTGCCGGGTTTTGATACAGAAATGCATTTTTCATTCGCAATGGCAAGATTAGCCTAATAGCATATAACAAAACATGTTCAATTATTTCGATTTAGCATTAGAAGTAATCAGACTTCATCTGTAAGCAACACTAACGTTAAAGTGCAAAATGAAACAAATGTGAGGAGGACTCGGAGCTTGAACTGGACATTTAGTTTTGTGTGGTCTAATAGAACTCCTACCTGATGTCACCACTGGTCTCATCTCTACTTGATGCCATCGCCGACCTCATGTCATTCACTCCTTGCCTGTGTTCTTCTCCACTAAGACATATTGTCAAACAAACATTATGTAATATATTTTTATATATTAGTTTTTCCATATTAATAATATTAAGAAATGAATCTGTTGGTATCAAGTGGCCCCCCTACACTTCCACCTACCTGTTGCCTTCCCCTGTCTTTCCTAATCCACCATCCTCACACCTGAATGAAATGAACTCACTGTTAAATATAGCAGCCTAAATTCAATTCTTATCAGCCTAGTGATGGCATCAGATAAGACAACTATTATGCAGTAAGGTTGTGCTGCTGTTTAAATTACATTCACATTTTGGATTTTAAAAAGTACAAATATGGAGAGCCACTTAGCATAGACCTTTAAAGAGACAGATGTGACCCTGTAATTACAGCAATTACATGTCACCCAAAAGATGTAACTATAGACTGTATGTCTGACAGCACAGCTAACATGAACAGCTAATGGTAAAACAAAATCTAATAATGATTCCATGGTAAACCAGAGTTATTGCATAAGTTATGTTGCATGCTACATTATATTTACCAGTTGTTATTTTACCTTAATAAAATTGAGATATGTCATGCATGGGATTGGTACCATAGGGTTTAACCAAAATCTAAATGTAGCTATCAGCAACATTGGTTTGCATTAAGCTAGATGTAAACCCCACTTTAGCTGCAAGTGTTAGCAAACACTAGCTAGTCTGAGAACAGTATGTTAACATGAATATTTTTAAGCCTCCAAGTTTGGTAGCAAATATATGCATGATTCCATGGTAAACCCCTATTTGGCTGCTACATTCCCAGTGTTAGCAAACGCTAGCTAGTCTGTTAACATTAATATTTGCAAGCCTCCAAGCACAGACGTCACACTTTAAATCCTACCTTTCACTATCCACTTATTTAACTGCTGTCGCATCCCTGGACATACCATCTCATTTTCCCTCTTTCTTTTTCTATTTTTAGAAATGCAGAAATGATTCTTTTTACCATCGCTTTGGCGCCCCCATGGTGCTGGGCCCCTATGCGCCGCATATAGCACATATCCACTTTTTGCGCCACTGGTAACGAGGCAACAAGGGACAGGTGACACAAAGCTGGGGAACAGGTGAAAGACATCAGGGTGGAGCAAACAATCACAAAGGTGGGAAAACCAAAAGACAGGAAGTAAAACAAGACAACACATAGGGGAACAGAGAGACTACAAATTAAAACAGGAAATAGAAAACCAAACAGAAAACAGGAAACCAACTAAACACAGAAACTTGACACTGGACGAGACGTGACAGATACATCTAGGAAAATGATTGCCTTTTCAGTCATTATGCACAGCCAAGCTTTGCACAAAATAACTGAACTACAAATTTCATTATTTTGGAAATCCCAAAGATTACAAATGTTATGTCACATGAAATTACTGGGCAATTTGTATAAAAGTATGCAGAAGACATATACAATTTCCCATTTGGTGTAATTAAATAACACTGGGTAACACTGAAATCTGGTTAAAGAGTTTCTAAAATATGTTAGGAGTTGGTAATTTGTTTTTGTGTTGTTTTTGTATAGTATTTTCCAGAGATCTCTTCCTCATAAAAAACAATGTGCATGTTGCCTTTCAGTCTATCTCTTTGCAAAACTATCTCTTCCTAACAATTTGACTTTCTCTAAGTTTCACTTTTCTGTTCACCATTATGACACACCTGTTCGTGCCACTACCCATGTCTTCAGTCCTTTATTTCAATCACTGATGCTCCTGGTGTTAATAAATGTGTGTCTCTATGAGAAAATTGCTTCTTACTTAACTCATATGACGAACAGGTGACAATGTGCAGCTTCACACTGCCTATGAGGTTGCTTTGAAATAAGATCACAGAGAAAAGGGATCTGTTTAAATGCCACTTTGTGTTCTTTTGTTAAAGCAACCCATACAAAATCAAATGATTGTGTTTTCATCCCTGGTGTGATATGGAGATCAAGAAAACCCAACAAATTGCAGTACAACACCAGAAACAGCTGCTGACACAGTTTAGAAAAGCATCATAAAGCAGGGGACAGATGTGGTTAATACTGTGTTACTGTGTTAAACTGCAACAGAGAGTATCAATGCATCACGTTGAACTATGAACAAATATGTGAATGTGTGATTTAAGCATTGCACATGTAATCCATGAAATCAAACAAAACTAAAAAGGTCATTTTAGGGCATTTTTATGTTTTTCTTCTCATTGAATTTCCAGGTAGAATCTCACAGGGTCAGACACACGCGTGAGTCGTTACTGTATTCCCTGTTGTGGGGTTGCTATGGCAATTCTTGTCTATGCTTGAACACTATGTGATAGCAGTAACTTTTAACAGTTGCTTGGTGGCAGTATTGTTTCCTTCATGAAGCTATGGGGAGCAGACCAACATGCACAGTTACAGAATACCAAAACATGGTTTGTAAATTAAAATATTTTTTATTCTGGTATGAAAGCTGTTAAATATTATGTCAGACTCCAACAAAGTGTATTTTATCTTTCTCCCACTTTTTGTACAACTAGATATTCTTAGAAATAAAGACCAAGAGGAAATGAACAGCTTTGGTTCTTTATTGCTTTCATTTGTATTGAACCAGCAAGTTATTTAATCAGAGCATGATCACATCATGGTTGCAGTATTTTGTTGAGTCAAGTCCTTGAGGTACTTCAGGATCATGAGCACATCAGTAACACGGGCCAAGGATGGGGCGTTGTTGTTGTTGGTCTGTACAGGGGGAAATCAAGAAGGTGTACAAGAATGATATACATTTCAATTTTATCTCTATTTTTCCTTCCATAGTTGATTAGAAAATGGCAGTTTAAATTAAGAAAAGACTATGTGATTTACATCATTATATCCAAACTAAATACTGACCTCCTCAATTGAGCGCTTCTCAATGACATGGTAGGATTAGCCTTTAAAATTAAGCACAAAAATTTAACTCTAAACGTTTTACAATAAACACTGAGACTTCCACAGTTCGTCCTTGTTGTAAATTTTGGTAGAGTTTACAGACTGACTTACAAAAGAGCTGGAGACGAGCGCAATCACCACAACAAGAGCAACGGCCTTTATTCCAAATGCCTTCATCTAAAAAAAAAATAAATAAATAAAAACAAGCCAATTGTCACATGAAAAAATCACTGATGAATGCAAAGATCCCATCTTGCCCATGTTTTTAGTGTTACTTCATGTAGAATCTGTTCTTACCTTTCTCAGTGTTTCACTCTTTGATTCATTAACATAAGTGCAGAACCAGTCTTCAGTGTTGGCATATACAGTTTCTTTCAGCCAATCACAGTTGTTATTAGAGCACCTCATGAAAACAAACTTTTTTTTTGTTACCGGCATGCCACCATTTCAACTAATTAAAAGCAATAAATCATCTAGACAGCCACACACCTATCAAATGCATTCCAGAGAAAGAAGGTGAATGGTAGTTCCCAAAAGTTAATCTAAGTAGAAGAAGACATACTTTATTAATCCTGCATGAAGAAATTACATTTTTACACTCTGTTGGTGTTACACATTACACATATTACAAACAGGCCTAGAGTGAAGTCAACAATAAAGGTAAAAACAAGACCTTGTACATACACAAATGGAGAGATGTCAGATTAAAACCCATTAAAGGCACAGTTGGGGGTTCGGTAGGTTGACCAAATGCCCTCTTTGTCCGGACATGACCACTTTTTACGTACTGTCCGGGGCGTCCGGGGCGTCCGGGGGGGTTTTATAAATTCATGAAAATGTATGTATGTTTTTCATGGGACCATTAAGCATGTACTTAAATTAACTGCCGCTTTTCACACAATACTACGGTACTTTGTTGCGTGACGTAATTCCCGAGAGGCTGCCTTGTGGGCGGCTCTGCGACGCATACATACACAGGGAGCAGAGCAGACAGCTGAGCAGCAGCACACAAAATGCCAAAGCGTAGGTGCAGCTTCACAGTTGAACTGCAAAAAAATTGAGGTTAAGGACACACCTAATGAGACAGCATAAACCATCGCAAAATAGCTCATGGAAACACCGGCAAAAAACAATTCATCTGAAAAATGTATTGCATGTACTGCCGACAATTTTGGATAGAATTTGTGTTGCAATTTTTGCAACACAAATTTTGGAGGAATCCGACTTGATGAAGCAGGAAAGAATGTGTTTGCAAATTTGAAGAAGTTGCTGCAGAACAAGACTCTGATCAGTGTGGTTTGCCCAGCACACATATTGAATAATTGTGCTCATCATGGGGCAGACACAATAGATGTTGACATTGAGAATATCATCTTCAAAATCTACCAGTACTTCCACATTTACACTGTGCGCACTGAGAGCCTGAAGGAGTACTGTGATTTTGTTGAGATTGATTACAGAAGGATGCTCTCTCACAGCAAGACAAGGTGGCTGTCATTGTTCCCAAGCATTGAGAGGATGATACAGATGTTTCCAGCTTTAAAGGGCATATTTTCTGTCTCAGCAAAAGCCAACCATAGTAGTCAAGAAGTTTTTTGAAAACGACTTTGCTGAGATCTACCTCTGGCAAATTCACTAACTCATGTCTATGTTCCACACCCACATTCAAGAAATGGAATAGGAGAACATGTCCATTATGGACTGCTGCAGCAAGACAGAGTATGTTCATTGGCTGTGTACTCTCCAAGCTCTGCAGGGCTTGTAAGGATGCTGAAAACGTGATGTAATAAAACCTTTATGATCAAGAACAGTGTCAAGTGGATTCCTCTCCAACACATCATCACACCATTGCAACTAAAGATATCACAGATGCACTGGGGATAATCCTAAGAATGAGTTGTCTAATGTCCATGCAAGACTTACAACTAATCTCGTTGCTGTTGGGAAACAATGAAGTGGTGTTCACTGGACATGATTCATGTACAGCTTTATGTTGTTTGTGCATGCTTCCTAAATAATTGACACCACATTTTAAATATACTTAAGTAAAAATTATATATCCAATTTACACTACAGGGTTATTATCTGGAAAAACCGGGCGCCCAGATAACTCAGTTGGTAGAGCGGGTGCCCATATAAAAAGGTTTACTCCTCGACGCAGCATGCCCGGGTTTGAGTCCGACCTGTGGCCCTATGCTGCATGTCATTCCCCCTCTCTCTCCCCTTTCATGTCATCAGCTGTCCTGTCAAATAAAGGCCTAAAAATGCCCAAAATATAATCTTAAAAAAAAAAAGATCTGAAGAAACCAAATAAAAGGACAAAGGTAGCACTTAGAGTTCAGATATCTCCAGGCCAGAGATTACTTTTTATAAAAAAATAAAACAGAGGATAGTGAACCTAAATTGCTCAATAAGGGACCGTTCGGTATTTATGGAATGGACCACCGGAGGAAAATAGTCGAGGGTCATATCTTTTTATTTTTTGTTGAGGGGAGGGTCATCCAACATTTTACAGTCTGGGTGGGGGGGTCACCCAACTTTTTTATTCATGAAAAGAGCAACATTTCAAAGTGGCTTGTTTGGTGCATATTTATCCATGTAGCTCTCAGTCTCGGCCCCCTAGCAGATGGTCTGACCGCATACGTGGAGTTTGCTGGGGGGGCAGGAGGAGCACTGCCCCCTGGTGTCTGAAACGGGTAATTGCATTGTTTAAAAAAGAGTGGAATAATTACGACCAGATATTTTATAAATATCTTAAATAACACAAAACAACTAAATGGTGATAGGTAACACATCTGATTTCATATACTGCTTTAGTAAAAAAAATATTACCTGGCTGACGATGGGAGCAGCAGGACGCAAAAAAACGAAAGTTACTGTTGCACTAGTCTGGACATCTTGCCGTGCCAACCTTGCAATAAAGGTTTCCTAAATCTCATGTATATAAATGTGATGTCAGCTTACTAATTGATTGCGGGTTTTGTGTAGATTTGGACCTTTATACGTTTATTCCACTTTGTTTAAACGGCGAAATGGAGAGGCCTCGTTCACCTGTTTGGAGCTGGCTGGTGAATGTGACGCTCGTATCGGCCTTGCTGGATACACCGTGACTCTGTTTGTGGATCTCCTGAGCGCTGTGGATTACTTTTTTACCGTGTCATTGGATCAAGGGCGAGGCTAGCCCCTTTTTAGGGGTGCTGAAGCACCCCTAAAAAGGAGCTCAGCACCCCTAAAACTTGGAGTAAGAAATGTTGTTATTCTAACATTTTTGTTCGTCTTTGACAAGGTTAAATAATGTCCAAAACATACTCCGTAGTTTGTGGTTTAAAATGTATGTGTTAAGGATGAAAATGAAAACATCCCCGCTTAGCAAATGGTATCATCCTCTTCTCTTCTTCTACTTCTCCTCTGTACCTGCACCGCTCAGCACGACCGTCATCCAGCGCGAAACACACGCAGAGTGAGAACCCGTTATGTAGTGTTGTGAATCAACTAAGTTGCTCCAAAGCTGTGTCTCACAAACCATATCGGTGAGTACCTGAATCACGTGTACACCTATAATAACGCCGCCTTCACACTGGCAGTTGAAATCCTCTCCATAATACGCAATACGCCCCCAGCAGACGTCGTACTACACCGTTGAAAAGCTTCGGAAGCGACTCACAAAAATGGCAGAGAGACTAGAACGAGTGATAAGTGTCTGAATGTCCGATTCTCTCTGACCTCTCTTATACAGATATAAACAGAAAGGCTGCTGCGTGGAGAACAGCTGCCCAGGACGTTGACATGTCACGTCGGTTAAATGTGATATAGCGGTATAATGTCAATCGTTCGGTGTCTGTTGCTAGCTAACCAATTAGCATTAGCAGGTTTGTTTATCAGTACCATAGCAACGCACATCACGTGCGTCTTTTCTGGTCAGTCGTCATGGAAACATGAAGCCCTGGCCAGAGCCATAGTCTTTCTCTATCACTCTGGCCCTGGCGTTTGGACCAGAGTGAAAAAACAAACATATAAAACCTTTATATACTACCAGTAGGCCTATGTGTGAAAACACTCACTGTGGCTTTTTAAATGAATTGTTATTCATTCCTAGATTTATATCTGTTATTTTTCAGTTGTGGCTGACTATCAAACTAGACAATAAAAGAAAGTTTAATGTTTTTCTTTTGCTGTATTTATTCATTCCTCACACACAGAGGATTTAACCTGAACCAGGCTTAACTCCTGAACTCATAGCCTCTCTCTCTCTCTCTCTCTCTCTCTCTCTCTCTCTCTCTCTCTCTCTCTCTCTCTCTCTCTCTCTCTCGACATATAGAGAATAGTGGCAAGCAAAACAGTAACTACTCATACTCCTATACTAACTTATTGGCATTAAGTAGCCTATATTACATTTACTTTTTGTAAAATTATTTTTCACCACATTTCTTCATAATAAAGGAGGAGGAAAACAACAGGGAGAGTCCATAAGGGATGAGAGGGAATTGACAAGTGAAAGAAATGAAGAGACAGAGGGAGTGCAACATAGAGACCACCAAGCCAAAGCAGCAGAGACAGAAGAGAGCTGTTCAGACTTAGGGGATAAGGACACTGGTCCTAAACAGTTAAAGCTGTCTCAATACACTCATACTCAGTTTGGCACACAAAAAATAATTTAATAATAATAAATCATTTACAGAAGATGAATTACATTTTGTTATCCAAGTACCTGTTACTTTGTTCAATGACAATAAAATTGAATCTAATCTAACCAATCTGATGACTGTTGATACAAAAAGGAGGCACATAGAGTTAATGGTCAGGAAAACCAGCTGAGTGAAGAAGGTTTTGTGTTTGTTACAGGGGGCTGTCTGTGTGAACTCTCACAATTAAGCTGGTGCTCTGAAAAGGTCTCAAAAAAAAGAAAAACAATCTGGATGTTGGAGTTAGTTGAACCAATGTTAAAATGATAAAAATTATATTTTTGTTTTTTGTGTGAAAAGAGGGTGGGTGGTGGCAGTGGGGCTCATTGGGTGCTCAGCACCCCTAAAGCTCTGACCCTAGAATCGCCCCTGCATTGGATTACGGCAAAATACGGATCTTTTTTCTTAACGTGTCTTAACGTTTTATGGTGAGTTTGGAGAGGCATCTACACAGACTGTAGGTCCAAAACTGATTGTTCACTGTTACATTTTAGTTGAATTTAAGCGTCTGTCTATTGCTTTCCAAAACAGCCGTGCCGCGATTGGATTTCATAAGGGCAAATTGTTAAATTCTTACAATGTAATTTAAAATCTGCTTTAAAAATAAACATATGTGTTTTGGAATATAATGTTCAGCTTCGGCAGCTTTACATATGTTCTAAAATATACAGTGACTGAGGAAGCCTAGTGACGAGTCCATAGCAACCAGTGTTGAATTGTTATTTCCCTGTGTCCTTTGCTGAATGGTCTCAATGTTTTATTGTTTTATTTCATATGAATACTAGTTTACTAGAGGAGTAACTTAGTATTTGAAGGAATGCAGTAATGCAGGAAGTGTGCATTTAGTTCCCATGCTTATTGTGTTTTCACAACTATGTTAGTGAGTAAATCTACTGAAATGGCCACCACACCATAACAGAGGAGTGGGATGTGTAAGATGAGAATGCAGAGGTTAACTCCTGTACAGTGTTGCCAAGTCCACTTATTATAAGCGACTTTGGGCTTGTTTTTCTGTAAAGTCGCTTACAAATATTGGTAGTCGCGGGTCGCGGTTTTTTTGGGCTTGTTTCTAAAGGGTAGTTGCTTATTTGGGCTTGTTCCTAGCTCCATAATAAGTTGTCAAGCAGATATTTTCTAAACATAGGAGTTTGCCTTACCTGTTCCTTCTGTCCCTCCCCTTTCCCCATACACACAGGAGACAGCAGAGTTTTTTCCCACCCACATCCTGCTTCTAATTGGCTCTGACCCAGATGGCAACGAGTACTAGCCAATCAGAGGCAGAGCAGGGCAATCGTTTTTTTTTCTGTTTAGGAAAACGTCAGTGAGTGATGAGAAAGATAATGGTGGTGTTACTCTTCATATATATGAGGCTAAAGTGTTAGGAGTCTTAAGAAAAAACTTTATTGCTGCACACTAAGATTGTTAATAATTTCTTCTGTTTCTGGGTTATAGTTATTTACAAATGGGATCTTCTGCAGTCCCTGCAATAATAAATAACGAATTTGTGAATTCAGGATGATATTTATTTGTGTGTGCAAATTTTAATTAGGCTATCAGAGGTTTACTGTGTATATAATGTACTTGGTACATCAGTCTATATTTGATATCCCATCAGTTTTCTAATGTTAAATAATGTTAAAAGGTGGTTTAACTAACTTGTGATAATTGTCCTGAAGCTCAGGGGGGAGAAAAATAAATAAACTACCGTGTGTACAGTTTTGCAAAACTGCGCACAGTTTACCAATCTGTCCACATGGATGTAAATTGACAATCTGTACCCACAGTTTAAAATCCGTCCCCACGGATTGTAAAACCGTGCACACAGTTTATTTATTTTTCTCTTTCCGGAACCTAGGGGGGCTCCGTAGAAAAAGTCGCTTGTTTTGGGCTTATTTTCACAGGCCTGGTTGCTTATTTGTCTCGCAAGATCTGGCAACACTGCTCCTGTACATCATGGTTGTAAAAATCAAATGGCATCTGTACTTCTTTGTTAAGTGCAAACTTGCACCCAAGGGGAGGGTCATGCCTATTTTTCGAATCATTTTGGAGGGTCATAGGAAAATTCTTACTGACAAAGGGAGGGTCAAGTCTTTTTAGGTTCGAGGCCACAAAACTCCTCCGGTGGCCCCTTAATTAAATAACGAACGGTCCCTAAATGTTTTGATGCATTAAAAGTTAATGATAACAATCATCTATTTAACTGATGCAATTATTTAAAGCGAGCTGCAATCCATAAATAGATATTGATTTACACTTTTACGCATGACTAATAACTGAAGAAAGTCAACTTTGCCTACCACAAATTATGTTATTCTGTTAAATGGTCAGTAAGTTGCAACTTGCTCTAAACATAATGTAATGTGAACCATGTATCTGGTGGCTCATTCTGACCACAGTCCTCACAACAGTCAGACAGACACTCAAATGTGTTGGGAAACAGTGAAGGTGTTGAAACATTGTCTATCTATCTATCTATCTATCTATCTATCTATCTATCTATCGAAAAAGTTTGATTATACACAACTTTTTACACAGCTTCATCAATGTTCCTCATACATATGGATTGTAAGAAAAACAAACATACTGTATTTGGTCCATATTTTCCATATGGGGTTTATTTTTCAGCTACTACAGAGAAAAAAGTGATTTTGATCCACATGTTTAATTGAACCTAGTGTAAGACAACATCATTAAATTTGAAAAGAGAAAGAAACAGTTGTCGTGAAAAGCTGACACAAAATAAAGCTGATGTCAAAATTCATTCACTTATTGATCTCTAGTGAAATTCCAGATTTTACTTAGTAGTTTATTGGAAGAGGGCAAGTAAGGGCCTGAGCCACCATGGGATATTCAACGTAGGCGGGCTAGTCACCGTAGGTGGCATAATCACCTGAGGAGGCATAACCACCTGAGGTGGCATATACACCGGAGGACGTGGCCGGTATATACGCTTAAAGAGAAACAGAAACATTTGTTGTCAAATATACATCATACAAATTGAGATTCAGATGAGTTGAATGTTGAGCTGTAGAGGTTTGAGAAAGCACTCACCTCATTGGAATTTGAGTCGGAGTTTGACCGAGCAAGTCGTTTGTGCTCCATATCAGTCTGTAGAAAATTCACAATAGCAAGTTTGATATTGTCTACATTATACTATTACAATAATAATAATGATATCACCATATAAGAACAATGGTATTGATACTGAATATGAGAATGTTACACTTACAGGATGAGCCAGAGCGAAGCTCAGGAGGCATCCAAGCACAAATACTACCTTCAGCATGGTTACAGTGATCACACCTGTTGAAAATGAAATATTAAAGATGTGCTCAGATGGACAGCTTTTCAAAATATCAGGAAAAATCACAGTTTTCACAATTCATATAATTACCTTCAGGTCGAGGAGGCTGTTAGTGTTGCTCTGAACGTGGAGCTTTTCTTATATACAGTTACTGGAATGGATGTCATCTCATTAGCATAAAGTATTGTTGGGAAAAAGCAAATATTAGGAAATCTGCCATTTCCACATTTCAAGGTGTGGCTAATCCTTCACCAAGTGTCTCAATGAAATTACCTATATAATTAAAGGTTAAATAAAAATTAATAAGATTATTGCTGTTTGACGCACCTTTAGACAACATTTTTTTAAAAGGTCTGCCTGAAGGCATTTATTAGTTTGTGACTCTTGGAAAGTGGGAAAACAGAAAAAATCCCCAAAACTACTGTATCGCATTGCTATCTCTTTAACCAAATCACACATTTTAGGCTATTCTGTGTTTTTACTTTTGATAACTAATGTAATAGTTTTATTCTGTCAGAATAAAGTAGTGTGGTGTTAAATAAGCACAATGCTCAACTGCTTTTGAAAAATAGAGGTCTATGTCTTGATCATTTATTTATTTTTTTAGTAATGATGTTGTTATTTTGAGTCACTCGAGAAATAAATGCTGAACATGAGAAACAGTTAACATATCTTGAATTCAGCTTTTCTCTCTTTCCTAGTTTGTTGCCTCATTTTCCTGCTGGAGGAGGAGGAGTATTAAGACTTGCCAACAGAAATTGTTGTCACGGCTTGGTTAGGTTTATAGCTGGAGTAAAGTGAGAGGTACTGACGTAATAATTAGCACATCTAGGGAACACAGTAAAAATATTTATTTTATAGCTTAGTAATTTATGCTTCAAAGTCAAGAGTGACAGTAACAATGTCAACAATGAAGGTAAAATACAGATGCCAGGAAATTTGATCTGAAGAACTGCAGGTGCAATTGTTAGATAAGATTATGCCTTTAGTCATCTAATCAGCTATCAAAGGTGTTTTCATTTTATATTTGTCTCAAAAGTGCGAAATCCTTAGTGTGTTGTCTGTCTATGCAAGACACAACTAATCTCATAGCTGCTGGGAAACAGTGAAGTGGTGTTCACTGGACATGATTCATGTACAGCTTTATGTTGTTTGTGCATGCTTCCTAAAAAACAATTGACACCACATTTAAAATCTGTGTTGGGCAAGTTTCTTCCAAAATGTAATTACTAGTTACTGTCATTTGAGAGTAATTCGTTACATTACAATATTACTGTCTCTGAATTGTAATGGTTTACACTACTTTTGCATTACTTTTGAGTTACTTTCACCAAAATAACAGCGGAAGTTTGACTTGGCAGGTAGCTTGTGAATTTCACAACTGGATCAATAAAGTCTCCTATTTATCTACTTTAATACATCAGAGATTATTCATAATATTTTGTATAATTAATATGAATATGCAAAGTAACTAAAGTTATAAAAATAGAGAAGTAAAACGTACAATAGGCAAGTAGGAGAAAATGAAAATACTCAATTAAAAGTACCTTACAGTTGTAATGAAGTACAGCATAGTTACTTTCCACTGCTGATAAAATGCAATGATATTTATGTGTAGCAAGCCTCAAAATTAATACCCAGATCTGTCAGCAGCTCGGACACACTGCTGTCTGCCCTGACGTACCGTCAACTGTTGGGACACAGATGTTGTCCATACCGTCTCTGGTTCTGGCTCTGACCACAGGAACAGTGACGGGACAGCTAAGTTCAGCACAGCGTAATAAATCCTGAAAATAATGTCCATGTCACAGATGTATCTGTCTCTACAGTCATCTCAACCATCGAATACAGTAACAGGAAATAATACTCCTGTTGGTGAATTCTTAAAAAAACAAAACACCACTAAATGTTGCGTTAAGTGCATAGTAACTCGCGTTACTGAGATTGTAACAGGTATAATATTACTGAAATTTAGTAAATTAGTAATTCGTTATAGTACTTCGTTACAGCAAAAAGGAATAAATTACTGTAATCGTGTTACTCACAACACTGTTTAAAATATACTTAGGTAAAAATGGTATATCCAATTTACACTGCAGGATTATGTAAGGTTTGGATGTCCAATAATTGACTATCAGGTAGGATGTTTTATAGATGTTTTAATCAGAGCAGCATGGCGCAATCTACATCCACACGCAGGTAAGAACAACAACAACAGTACTTCCTGTCTAACGACTACGGTCAAATTACTCACTGCACCACCTAGTGGTGTAATGTGGAATATACATGGTAAGTAAACACAAAATCCCCATTTTACTTAAACAACTTTTCTTCCTCTCACGGACAGAATTAAGAAGCAAAATCCTTTAGCTATAAAGTTTCAATACCTTAGGCAGAATCAAAATAAAACTTCAACAATCCAAAATGTTCTAATAACCTGAGCCAATCATTTTAACACTATACCTGTTCTAATAGAGATACATTTGCATTGAAGGAATGCCAAAGATGTTTAATAGTTCTTAAAGGCAATTTCCTTGAACCAAGTATCACAGTCCAAACATTTAATGTTAATTCTTTAAGTTTGATAATGCTTGAGCCAACCTGGTGGCTTATGTGCTCTGGCAGGACGGTCTCTTGCTTCTTGGTCATTTCCTGGCTCAGCTGTATCTTCAGAACCAGTCTTTGGCTGAGCTAGAACCTCTGGAAGTCTGACGGGTACAGACGCCAGGTGGGAAGCATGCCAGGTTTTCCCATCATCCAAGATGTAGGTGCTAGGACCCATTTGCCTCTTGATCTTGATGGGTTGAAACTCTGTGACGCATGTCATAGTCATGAGCTGTCACAGACGGAGGAGCGGGGAACATTGAGCTTAGTTCTCATCTTTCGGCCATGCATGAGTTCAAATGGCGATGCGTCGGTCATGGCATGAGGTGTGGCACGATATGCCTGAAGGAACTCAGTTGTTGCACGTTTCCACGGTTTATTCTGGAGGATTGCAGCTTGGATACAGCCTTTAAAGACTCTGTTGAATCTCTCTATGGCACCGTTGGAGGAGGGATGGTACACAGACTAATGGATAAGTGTGATTCCCCGGTCTTTGAGGAATGCAGAGAAAGCAGCAGCTGTAAATTGTGGCCCATTATCCATACTGTGGTCAGTGTGGTCAGATGCCCCACTGACACTATGGATGGTGGAGGAGAGGTTGATGTAGATGGTGGGTACACAGTATTGCCCTCAATGCGCAGGTGGAGAGCAGATATTAGATCCATGCCCATCAGTGCAGTCCCTGAGTCCACAACATAGAAGTTGACTCGACCTTTAACACCATCTATAGGAGCCATGTATATTATGTTTCTTTATGGTTTATAGTTTTCACCTATTACGTAACGTAGGAAGTCATGGGGGTTGGTCTCACAATAAACAGTCTATTTATACACCTGGACACCTGCATGGTGGAGGCTAGAGAGGGGGTGAGCTTGGGTTTTTGCATTTTCTGTTGACCGCAAGTTTCTCCACATTTACGTTCACCTTTTTGCATTATTTTTCAGGCAATTGGATTTCGTTTATTCATATTTTTTCCGACTTTCAAACGAACAATAAAAAGTTGAAAGCATATCTCAGAGTGGATCTGAATTATTCTAACGGCGCGTCATACAGATGATTGTTCCCTGACTCAGCCTGTCAACAGTCATTAGTCAACAGAAAATTGAAATGAAAAACGGACAACACTGGATCACGGAAGAACTCCGTTGGACTCAGCGCTCACGCTGAATGAATGACTGGAAAGTGCCTAATGGAATGTGAGGATTAATTGGCCCGACAAATAACGCACTCAACAATGTGGTATGTAACTTTGTATTGATTCTGGCTGTGTATTGTTGTTTGAATACAGCTTAGGAATCGTTACTGCCGCTGGTCCATTGGGGACAAATTGGTTGTTGGTATGTGCGTGCTTGTTTTGTCAGAGGCTTGGATCTCCGTTTAATTGTCTTGGCGCTGTGGTCCGCCAGTGTGGTGGATTCACGTGTTGCTGGATTGTTTGTTTTGGATGTGCTTTATGAGGTCGAAGTAGAATCAAATGTTGTTTCTTGGCCGAAAGCTTGGATGCATTAATTGTACAAATATCATACTGGGAAATGATGAGTGAATTAAAGGATGATTCTGACGTGGAAATGCAAATGATGAGTGAATTAAAGGCTGGTTCTGACGTAATTGGCCCTGGAATGGATGAATCTAAGAGACAAAGAAATCTCACTGTCAAGGCCTTGGCAGGAAAACTACAAAAGCTTCAGAAGGAACGGCAAGCAAATGTTAACAAAATCAAAGCTGTCATTCACTCTACAAATGATTTAATGCAAATGGATTAAAATGCTTCTATTGTACGATCACAACTGGGAAATATAATAAAATAGTTTGAAGACGTAATTCTACAACATGAAGCAGTGATTGCCTTACTTCCTGAAGAAGAAAAGGAAAGACAGAAGGAATGGTTTACAAGCATCAGTGAACGCACCACTGGATTTATTAAGGATGTAAAGAGATGGCTATCTGAACTGGGAAGACCTTTTTCCGACGACATGAATATAAATACAGCACTACACAGTATAACTGAAGATGACCAACTGGTTCAGGATAAAACTTGCATCTCTGCTGTCAAATTGCCTGATACTGTGCCACATGAAACACAAGATGATATAAAACCAAGTGACAGTGTCTCAAATGTTGGAAGGGGAAACTCAGGAAGACAAACTTCTGCAGGGTGCAGAAGCCACAGTCAATCAAGCTCTATCGGCAGGAGGTCCAGTCATTCAACCACCTCCCCAGCGTGCATTAAATGGCTGCACTCATAACACGGCAACATTTATTGAAGGATAAAGACGGAAAAAGAAAGAGCAACTCAAACTTCAAGTTTAAATTGCAGCAACCAGGGCTAAAGTGAACGTGCTCAGAGGCTCTCCTAATCCAAGTGTCATATCTGATGGCATGGAATTGTATTTTGAGAGAGGAAAATATGAAACAAAAGCGCTCAATGCTGAAGCTGGTTTATTCTTGCCTCAAAGCATTCAACGGGATCGACAAAGTCAGCCAGCAGGTGACAATGCTGACCCTCATTTGGCGGGTGCCAGATCTAAGGATGTAAATGGGAAACGTAGACTTAAAACTACATTATTGAGCCACACTGAGCCCCAGAGACACGAAGATACATCACAACGCCCCAACGCAGAATTTCATTCATCAAACATAACCTCACACAAAGCAGCAGTGGTGTCAGGAAGCAGCAGACAAAATCCTGTATTTTCAATCATGGAAAACAAAATGAAATAACAGCTTTGTTAGCTCAGCAGCAGTGTCTCTCATCTTTGCCGAAGATAGAGATTGAGGTATTTGATGGTGATCCTCTACAATATCAAGCTTTTATAAGAGCATTTGAGCACAGCATTGAAAGCAAAACTAAGGGACTGTTCGTTATTTAATTAAGGGCCACCGGAGGAGTTTTGTGGCCTCTAACCTAAAAAGACATGACCCTCCCCTCGTCAGTAATAATTTTCCTATGACCCTCCAAACGATTTGAAAAAAAGGAATGACCCTCCCCTCACATGCAAGTTTGCACTTAACAAAGAAGTACAGATACCACTTGATTTTTACAGCCATGAAATATAGGAGTTAACCTCTGCATTCTCATCTTACACATCACACTCCTCTGTTATGGTGTGGTGGCCATTTCAGTAGATTTACTCACTAACATTGTTGTGGAAGCACACAACATTGTGACCATTCAGCAAAGGATGCTGGGATATAACCAATTCAACACTGGTTGCTATGGACTTGTCACTATCGTCATTGTATATTTTAGCACATAGGTAAAGCTGCCGAAGCTGAACATTATACTCCAAAACACATATGTTTATTTTTAAAGTTTTTAAGTTACATTGTAACAATTTAACAATTCGCCCTTATGAAATCCAATCGCGGCACGGCTGTTTTGGAACTCAATAGACAGACGCTTAAATTCAACTAAAATGTAACAGTGAACAATCAGTGTTGGACCTATAGTCTGTTGAGATGCCTCTCCAAACGCAGAAACCAAGCGCAGTCACACCATTAAAAACATTAAGACACGTTGAGAAAAAAGATCTGCATTTTGCCGTAATCCAATGACACAAAAAAAAAAGTAATCCACAGCGATCAGTAGATCCACAAAAAGGTAAATGATACGGTGTATCCAGCAAGGCCTATATGAGCGTCACATACGAGGCCTCTCCACTTCGCCGTTTAAACAAAGTGGAATAAACGTATAAAAGTCCAAATCTACACAAAACCCGCAATCAATTAGTAAGCTGACATCACATTTATATACATGGCATTTAGGAAACCTTTATTGCAAGGTTGGCACGGCAAGATGTCCAGACTAGTGCAACAGTAATTTTCGTTTTTTTGCGTCCTGCTGCTCCCATCGTCAGCCAGGTAATCATTTTTTTTACCAAAGCAGTATATGAAATCAGATGTATTACCTATCACCATTTAGTTGTTTTGTGTTATTTAAGATATTTATTTAATATCTGGTCGAACGCAAGAGACTGCTTACATTTTCTCGAGCAGTACACGAGGGGGCAGCCAAGAGAGCTCATCAGAAGCTGTCAGCATATGGCCTCTGATAGAGGTCATGCCAAGGCCAAAGCTTTGTTACGAGAGCATTTTGGAAATGAACAGAAGATGGCAACAGCCTACATGGAAAAGGTTCTTTCATGGGCATCAATAAAATCTGATGATTCAAAAGCTTTACAAGCTTACAGTCTCTTTCTCAGAGGATGTTGCAATGCTATGGAAGAAATCCAGTACATGTCTGAGTTGGATATGCCCGCCAATATGTTATCTGTTATAAAGAAACTGCCCTATAAGCTAAGGGACAGATGGAGGACTGTAGCCTGTGAGATGCAGGAAAGGCACAATCACAGAGCTACATTTGCAGACATCGTCAACTTTATCGAAAGACAAGTGAGGATTGAATCCGATCCAGTGTTTGGGGACATAAAAGATACTCCAGTGTTTGCAGCAAACAAGGACATGACAAAATTCAAGTCACAGCCGCGTTATAAGGTGAAGAGGAGTAGCTTCGCAACTATTATTTCAGCTGTGGAAAAGAAAGCGGATACGGGAACTGTAAAGACGGAGAGTGGAACGTGTACTAAGAAGAAATGTCTGTTCTGTGATGGTGGACATGCATTGGAGTTGTGCGCTCTATTGGAGAAGAAGGCACATAGTGAGAAGATTGGCTTCTTAAAAGAAAGTAGTGTATGTTTTGGCTGTCTGGGCATTGGGCACATCAGCAAAGACTGTAGGAAGCATCTCACATGTAAAGTATGCAGTCTAAAGCATCCTGACATTCTGCACATCTACCAAAAGGGGAAAGAAAGATATGCAGAACGAGCAAAACAGCAAGTTGAGGCAGCAAAGAGCAGTGCTGCAGTCTCTGTTCAAACCGGTGGTCTTACCGGGGCTGGTGACCATAACTGTAAACTTTCCATAGTACCTGTGCAAGTCAAATCTAAGAAGGGGCATAAGACAGTGCACACTTATGCTTTTCTATATCATGGGAGCACAGCATCATTTTGTACAGTGGGACTAATGAACAAACTGAATCTCTCTGGAAGAGGATCGAGCATTTTATTGCGAACCATGGGACAGGAGAAGATTGTGGAAAGCTACATTGTTCCTGATTTAGAAGTAGCTGGCTTAGACAGTGACTGTTACTGTGAGCTACCCAACACATACACACAGAAGAATATGTCAGTGCACAGAGGTAACATTCCGTGGCAGGAAGATATTCACAGATGGCCTCACCTGAGAAATGTAATAGATTCTGAGATTGAGCTGTTAATCGGCTCAAATGTGCCCAAGGCATTGGAACCTTTGGGAGTCATCCAAAGTGTAGATGAAGGACCCTATGCTGTCAAAACAATTCTAGGATGGACTGGACCTTTGGGAGGTGACCGCAGTTGTGAAACTGTTTGCGAACAGCCCCAGGTCTGTGTCAACAGGATCTTGGTTGTAAGACTGGATGAACTGTGGAAGCAGCAGTTTAAGATTGACTTTACTGAAAGTGATCAAGAGGAACAGCAGGGATTATCAAGAGAGGACTGCCAGTTTATGGACCTTGTTGCAAAGTCAGCTAAAAAAGTTGGAGGCCATTATGAAATTGGCTTACCTTTATGGAACAAGGAAATAAACATGCCTAACAATCGCAGGATGGCAGAACAGCGTGCTTTGAACCTGAGGAGGAGGTTTAATAAAGATGCCTAATTTCACACAGATTACTCTGTCTTTATGAATGATATCATTTCCAAGGGTTATGCACAGAGAGTTCCAGCTGAAGACTTGGAACGCAGTGATGGTAGGGTGTGGTATTTTCCACATCATGGAGTTTCTCACCCTAAGAAAAAGAAGATTCGGGTGGTATTTGACTGTGCAGCATCATTCCAAGGGACATCTTTGAATGATCAACTCCTGCAAGGCCCGGATCTTACTTGTCCATTGATTGGAGTCATGACTAGATTCAGAAAAGAGCCTGTTGCAATTATCGCGAACATTGAAGCTATGTTTTATCAGGTGAAGGTACCACATGAAGACTCGGACCTCCTACGATTTCTCTGGTGGCCCAGTGGGGTTTTCAGTCAGGACTTGGAGGAGTACAGGGTAAATGTTCATCTGTTTGGGGCTACTTCATCACCCAGTTGTGCAAACTTCGCCCTCAGAAAATGTGCAGAGGATAACAAAGAGGATTTCAGTGACAAGGTAGTCGACACCATTCTGCACAACTGCTATGTTGATGACTGCCTGGTTTCAGTTGCTACAGAGGAGGAGGCAGTATCTCTCTACCATGACCTGAGAGCCATCTGCTTTAATGGGGGTTTTGTACTTACAAAATGGATGAGTAACAGTCACGTGCTGGCTGCTATACCTGAAGAGCAAAGAGTAAAAGAGATGAAAGACCTGGATTTGGTCTATGATCAACTTCCTGTGGAAAGAGTGTTGGGTGTACAGTGGTGTGTCCAATCTGATACATTCAAGTTCAAGATAACATTCCAAGATAGACCTCCTACCAGAAGGGGGATCCTCTCCACAGTCAGTTTGATTTATGATCCCTTAGGATTTCTGGCTCCTGTGGTGCTCTCTGCTAAAAAGATCTTACAAGATCTATGTAGATAGGAGCTTGGATGGGATGACACTGTACCACCATCAATTGCTCAAAAATGGAGAAGTTGGATGGAGGAGCTCTGTCAGCTCGAAGACTTCAAGGTAAATAGATGTTTGAAACCTGCAGAGTTTGGAGAAGAAACATCCGCTCAACTACACCATTTTGCAGATGCAAGTGAAGGGGGCTATGGAACAGTGACTTATTTGTTGTTACAAAACAATCATCAAAAGATGCACTGTGCCTTTGTAATGGGAAAGTCCAGAGTTGCCCCATTGAAGCCGATTACGATACCTCGTATGGAGCTTACGGCTGCCACAGTTGCAAGTCGTATGGACATGATGTGGAGGAAGGAGCTGCAAATGCAACTTCAAGACTCAATTTTTTGGACGGATAGCACTTCTGTTTTGAAGTATATCAACAATGAAACCTCAAGATTTCGAACATTCGTGGCAAACAGGGTTCCTGAGATCCTTAAAGTTTCAAGACCATCACAGTGGAGGTATGTGAACACTTTAAGTAATCCTGCAGATTTGGCCTCTAGGGGGTTGAAAGTGGAATCCTTCTTGAAGAATCGGACATGGGTGTCTGGGCCTCAGTTTCTCGTCCAGCCTGTGGAGGAGTGGCCTGTAAACCCTGATGGTTTACGAGAAATCCCACCAGAGGACCCTGAGGTTAAAAGGAGTGTCACAGTGAATACCATACAGACTAAAGTTGAGGATGTCGATGCAGTAACACAAATTATCAACTACTTCTCGTCTTGGATTCACTTGAAAAGGATAGTATGTTGGATCCTTAGGCTCAAGAATCTGCTTTTGTGTCTTAGTCAGAAGAGGAAGCAAAAAAGCCTTGAACTTGCTCAATCTGGCATGGATGAAGCCCAACAAAAGCAATCTCTGGAAAAGGAAATTCAGAGTATCAAAGCTCAGGCTAATGGTGGTTACCTCTCAATAGAGGAACTAAGGAAAGCGGAGTTGGAGATAATCCGCTTCTGTCAGAAAAGAAGATTTCCAGCTGAGATTTCTAGCCTAGAGAAAGGAGAGGCTGTGAAAAGAAACAGACACATTTACAAGCTGAACCCAGTGCTCAAAGATGGTGTCTTAAGAGTTGGTGGACGGCTCAGTAGGGCAGCCATGCCTGAAGATTCTAAACACCCTGTTATACTATCAAAGGATCTTCACATCTCCGACATCATTCTTCGACATATACATCATCAGGTGGGACATTGTGGTCGTAACCACATGCTATCTATGCTGCGACAAAGATATTGGATTCCAGGTGCAAGTGTGGCCATAAGGAAAGCCCTGTCTAACTGTGTTGTCTGTCGGAGGTTACATGCTGCTCCGGGGCGCCAGCAGATGGCAGACTTGCCTCAGGATAGAGTTTCCCCGGACGAACCTCCATCACACATGTTGGAGTGGACTATTTTGGACCCTTTGAGGTAAAGCATGGAAGGAGTGTAGTGAAGAGATATTGAGTTGTTTTCATATGCTTAGCCATAAGGGCTGTCCACATTGAAGTTGCACTGTCATTGGATACGGATTCCTTCATCAGTGCTCTTCATCGGTTCATAGCAAAACGTGGACAAGTGTTAGAACTACGCTCGGATAATGGCACCAACTTTGTGGGAGCTGAGCGTGAGTTAAGGGAAGCCATCAAAAACTGGAATCTTGCTCAGATCCATGATACCCTTCTCCAAAAGGAAATAAAGTGGGTTTTCAATCCCCCAGCTAGTTCACACCATGGAAGTGTATGGGAGAGATTGATCAGATCTGTGCGAAAGGTCCTGTATTCAACACTAAAGGTGCGGTGCCTGGACGAGGAAGGTCTTCACACAGTCCTCTGTGAAGTGGAAGCTATTATTAACAGCCGTCCCATAACCAAAGCATCCACTGATCTTAACGACCTGGAAGCACTAACCCCTAACCATCTTTTACTTTTAAAAACCATGCCATCTCTGCCACCAGGACAGTTCCTAAAGGAGGATGTATATGCCCGTCGTAGAGACAAGTACAATACATATCCAATCTATTTTGGAAAAGATGGATCGCGGAATATCTGCTGCAACTACAGGAGCGTCAAATATGGTCAGGTGTAAAACAGAACTTCATCCCTGGAGATATCGTCATCATAGTTGATGATTCAGCTCCTCGCAACTCAGGCTTTTTTATTTACAGGTTTCCTATGTTATATATGAATTATTATTATTATTGCCATATAATAATTAGGGGCCGGAATATAGGAGCCATGTATGTTTGTTTATGGTTTATAGTTTTCACCTATTACGTAACGTAGGACGTCATGGGGGTTGGTCTCACAATAAACAGTCTATTTATACACCTGGACACCTGCATGGCGGAGGCTAGAGAGGGGGTGAGCTTGGGTTTTTGCATTTTCTGTTGACCGCAAGTTTCCACATTTACGTTCACCTTTTTGCATTATTTTGCAGGCAATTGGATATTGTTTATTCATATTTTTTCCGACTTTCAAACGAACAAAAAGTTGAAAGCATATCTCAGAGTGGATCTGAATTATTCTAACGCCGCGTCATACATTCATGATTCATGATTGTTCCCTGACTCAGCCTCTCGGCGGCTTATGGAGGTTGCAAAGAAGTCGCTACACCATGCATATGAACAGTTGCTTGCATACAGCCCAGCACGTTGATAGGTGTTCTCGAATATGTCACCAGACGAACAGAAGTATGTTGGAGAGGAGCTTCCTAGAAATGTTCCTCATAGATACATCTGGGTAAGACTGAAACTGAAGCACCAGTGTCCACAGTTAATTTCACTGTCTTCACAATCTGTGCAGCTTGAATGTCCACTGTACATTGTATTGTATCAGGAGTGTCTGTTCCTTCCACAAGCAGAAGTGTATATTCAGGCACTTCAACCTCTTTCACTGAATGAGTCTGCATAGACTGGCAAACTGGCAAAATGTCCTTTTTTACTGCAATTCCTGAAGGTTGCTTTTGCTGCTTGGCATTCACGTGAATTGGCAAGGTGTTTATCTGAACTACAGCGGAAGCAGGTACATGCAGAGGAAGCTGAGGTAGGTTTTGAAGCTGATCTTGCAGCGGAACCTTGGCGCAACTTCATAGTGGTGCCCTGGTGTTGTGGTCTTCGTCTGCGCTCTGCACTTTTGGTCAGGACCACTTGTACAGGTAAGTGCTGGTCACCTGCCATAGTTTTAGTTTGCTGGGTTGCTAATTCAACTTGAGTGGCTATAGTAATGGCTTCAGTTAATGTAAGTTTCTCTTTCAATAACAGTCTCTCTCTAATATGAGGGTTAGCCACATGCTCAACAAGCTGATCTCGAATCATATCATCTCCATTTCGGAATTTGCATGTTGCGGCAAGTTGTCTTAATGCAGCAATGTATTGTACTATTGTTTCCTGGGATCCATGAACTCTTTTTCTGAAAGCGTGGTGCTCTGCAACCACATTAATAGCAGCATTAAAACAAACATCTAATGTAATTAAAATACAATAGAATACACAACTCTAAAAACTACACAACTGGTTATGTAAGGCAGAATATTTAACTGATGCAATTTATTTAAAGTGAGATGCAATCAATGAATAGATATTGATTTACAGATTTTACAGTGATATGGACCAATAACTGAAGACAGTCTTTGCTTCCCACAAGTGTTGTGTGTCTATGCAAGACACAACTAATCTTGTAGCTGTTGAAACTATGTATGTATGTCTGTCTATCTGTCTGTCTGTCGAAGAATAAAATAGTCCATATCTTGATCATTGATTTATTTTCCAGTAATGATTTTAATTTTTATTTTGAGTCAAGAAATAAATGCTGAACACGAGAAACAGTTAGCATATCTTGAATTCAGCTTTTCTCTTTTTGCTAGTTTGTTGCCTAATTTTCCTGCTGGAAGAGTATTACACAAGAAATTGCAGCAACGCTGTCAAAGCTTGGTTAGTTTGATAGGTGGAGTAAAGTGACCGATACTGAAACAAAAAGTATCTGTCAGCACATACATCATGTAAGCACATCTGCAAAACACAGGAAAAAAAACATTTATTTTATATCTTATTAATTTATGCTTCAAAGTCAAGAGTGACGTCAACAATGAAGGTTAAATACAGATTCCAGGAAATTTGGTCTGAGGAACTTCAGGCAGTGGTGTTGGACTGGGGATGGAAAGGGGACTGAGTACCCAGGGCCCTCATGTGAGGAGGGCCCAAAAATCTGCTAGAATGAATAGTTGTGGATGTGGGGAGGGGCACATAGAAAATGCCTTTCTACAGCCCAGAGTTTTGTGACTGCAGGTGCACTTTTTAAAGAAAAGATCATGCCTTCAGTCATCCAATCAGCTGTCAAAGGTGTTTTGATTTTATATCTGTCTCAAAAGTCTGAAATGTGATGAAATTATGTATTTGGGGGATAATCCTTAAACGTGTTGTTTACTGTTCATGCAAGATTTACAACTAATCTCGTAGCTTTTGGGAAACAGTGAAGTTGCTGAAACTATGTCTGTCTATCTATTTGTATATTGTATCTATGTATCTATGGAATATATATATATGTGTGTATCTATATATATATCTATCTATCTACATATCTACCTATCTATCTGTCTACCTATCTATTAATCTATCTATCCATCTATTAATCTATCTATCAAAAATGTTCTAAATACACAACTTTTTACACAGTTTCATTAATGTTCCTCATACATATGGATTGTAAGAAAAACAAACATATTTGCTCCATGTTTTTCATGTATGAAGTTTATTTTTCAGCTACTACAGAGAATAAAGTGATTTTGATCCACATGTTTAATTGAACCTAGTGTAAGACAACATCATTTAAATTTGAAAAGAGAAAGAAACAGTTGTTGTGAAAAGCTGACACAAAACAAAGCTGATGTCAAAAAAAGGTTTTGATTCACTTATTGATCTCTGGTTATATTCCAGATTTTATTTTGTAGTAGTAGTAGTAGTAGTAGTAGCTGCTGCAGTAGTAGTAGTAGTAGCAAGTGCTGCAGTAGTAGCTTGTTGGAGGAGGGCAAGTAAGTCCATGACCCACTGTGGGATAGTCACCGTAGACGGGATAGTCACCGTAGGTGTCCGGGTGCGCTTAAAGAAAATCAGAAACATTTGTTGTCAAATATGCATTGTACAAATTGAGATTCAAATGAGTTGAATGTTGAGTTGTAGAGGTTTGAGAAGGCACTCACCTCATTGGAATGTGAGCTGTGGTGAGAGCCAGAGTGTGACCGAGCAAGTCGTTTTTGCTCCATGTCCACCTGTAGAAAATCCACAAGTTGCAAGTTTGATATTGCCTACATAGTACTATTACAATAATAGTAATGGTATCAACATATAAAAACACTGGTATTGATATTGAACATGGGAATAGAACACTTACAGGCTGAGCCAGAGCGAAGCTCAGGAGGCATGCAAGTACAAATACTACCTTCAGCATGGTTACAGTGATCACACCTGTTGAAAAGGAAATATTAAAGATGTGCTCAGATGGACAGCTTTTCAAAATATCAGGAAAATCACAGTTTTCACAATTCATAAAATTACCTTCAAGTCTTCACAACTTCAGCAGATTGTCTCGCAGACGGTCGAGGAGGTTGTTAGTGTTGCTCTGAATGTGGAGCTTTTCTTATATACAGTTAGAGCAGAGGATGTCATCTCATTAGCATACAGTATTGTTGGGAAACAGCAAATATTAGGAAACCTGCCATTTCCACATTTCAAGGTGTGGCTAATCCTCCACCAGGTCTCTCTTGCAAATGTGACCAAGTGTCTAAATGAGATTACCTGTATAAATAAAGGTTAAATAAAAAATAAATAAGAATATTGATGTTTGCCATTACTTTAGACAACACCAAACATTTGTTTTGATAACTAATGTAGTAACATTATATGATATTGTTGTTCTGTCAGAATAAAGTATTGTGGTTTCAAATAGGTGGCGAAGAATGATTAAATGCCTTTGAAAAATTAAAATTAAAACAAAAGAATAAAATAGTCCATACCTTGATCATTTATTTATTTTTCAGTAAGGATTTTTGTTTTTTATTTTGAGTCACTCGAGAAATAAATGCTGAACACGAGAAACCGTTAGCATATCTTGAATTCAGCTTTTCTCTCTTTCCTAGTTTGTTGCCTCATTTTCCTGCTGGAGGAGGAGGAGTATTAAGACTTGCCAACAGAAATTGTTGTCACGGCTTGGTTAGGTTGATAGCTGGAGTAAAGTGAGAGGTACTGACGTAATAATTAGTACATCTGGGGAACACAGTAAAAAACATGTATTTTATAGCTTAATAATGTATGCTTCAAAGTCAAGAGTGACGTCAACAATGAAGGTTAAATACAGATTCCAGGAAATTTGGTCTGAAGAACTGCAGGTGCACTTTTTAAAAACAAGATTATGCCTTTAGTCATCCAATCAGCCTTCAATGGTGTTTTAATTTTATATTTGTCTCAAAAGTGGGAAATGTGATGAAATGATGTATTTGAGAGATAATCCTAAAAGTGTGTTGTGTGTCTATGCAAGACACAACTAATCTCGTAGCTGTTGGGAAACAGTGAAGTGGTGTTCACTGGACATGATTGATGTACAGCTGTATGTTGTTTGTGTATGCTTCCTAAAAAAAAATGTACATCACATTTAAAATATACTTGGGCAAAAACGGTATATCCAATTTACACTGCAGGATTATTATCTGGAGAAACCAAATAAAAGGACAAAGGTAGCCCTTAGAGTTCAGATATCTCCAGGCCAGACATTACTTTTATAAAGAAATGAAACAGAGGATATTGAACCTAAATTGCTCAATACATGTTTTGATGCATTAAAACAAACAAATAATGTAATTAAAATACAATAGAATACACAACTTTAAAAACTACACTACTGTTTATGTTAGGCAGAACATTTATCTGATGCAATTATTTAAAGTAAGATGCAATCAATGAATAGATATTGATTTACAGATTTTACAATGATATGGACCAATAACTGAAGACAGTCTTTGCTTCCCACAAATTATGTTATGATGGATAATGGTCAGTAAGTCGCAAGCTGACATACTGTATGTGCTGTAAACATAATGTAATGTGAACCATGTACTGTATGTGGTGGCTCATTCTGACCACAGTCCTCACAAGAGTCAGAGAGACACTCAAATGTGTTGGGAAACAGAGATGGTGTTGAAACTATGTCTGTCTGTCTGTCTGTCGAAGAATAAAATAGTCCATATTGATCATTGATTTATTTTTCAGTAATGATTTTTGCTTTTTATTTTGAGTCAAGAAATAAATGCTGAACACGAGAAACAGTTAGCATAGCTTGAATTCAGCTTTTCTCTGTTTGCTAGTTTGTTTCCTAATTTTCCTGCTGGAGGAGTATTACATAAGACATGCCACCATAAATTGCAGCTACGCTGTCAAAGCTTGGTTAGTTTGATAGGTGGAGTAAAGTGACCGATACTGAAACAAAAAGTATCTGAAGCACATACATCATGTAAGCACATCTGCAAAACACAGGAAAAAAAACATTTATTTTATATCTTATTAATTTATGCTTCAAAGTCAAGAGTGACGTCAACAATGAAGGTTAAATACAGATTCCAGGAAATTTGGTCTGAGGAACTGCAGGCAGTGGTGTTGGAAAGGGGACTGAGTACCCAGGGCCCTCATGTGAGGAGGGCCCAAAAATTTGCTAGAATGAATAGTTGTGGATGTGGGGAGGGGCACATAGAAAATGCCTTTCTACAGCCCAGAGTTTTGTGACTGCAGGTGCACTTTTTAAAGAAAAGATCATGCCTTCAGTCATCCAATCAGCTGTCAAAGGTGTTTTGATTTTATATCTGTCTCAAAAGTCTGAAATGTGATGAAATTATGTATTTGGGGGATAATCCTTAAACGTGTTGTTTACTGTTCATGCAAGACTTACAACTAATCTCGTAGCTGTTGGGAAACAGTGAAGTTGCTGAAACTATTTCTGTCTATCTATCTGTGTATTGTATCTATGTATCTATGGAAACAAAATATATATATATATATATATATATATATATATATATATATATATATCAAAAAAAAATTCCAAATACACAACTTTTTACACAGCTTCATTAATGTTCCTCATACATATGGATTGTAAGAAAAACAAACATATTTGCTCCATGTTTTTCATGTATGAAGTTTATTTGTCAGCTACTACAGAGAATAAAGTGATTTTGATCCACATGTTTAATTGAACTTACTGTAAGACAACATCATTTAAATTTGAAAAGAAAAAGAAACAGTTGTTTGCTGATGAACAAAGCTGATGTCAAAATTCTATGCCGTCCGATACAGGTTTTGATTCACGTATTGATCTCTGATTATATTCCAGATTTTACTTTGTAGTAGTAGTAGTAGTAGGTGCTGCAGTAGTAGTAGTAGCAGGTGCTGCAGTAGTAGTTTGTTGGATGAGGGCAAGTAAGTCCATGGCCCACTGTGGGATAGTCACCGTAGACGGGATAGTCACCGTAGGTGTCCGGGTGCACTCAAAGAAAATCAGAAACATTTGTTATCAAATATACATCATACAAATTGAGATTCAGATGAGTTGAATGTTGAGTTGTAGAGGTTTGTCCTAAGAGTTAATCCTAAAAGTGTGTTGTCTGTCTATGCAAGATTTACAACTAATCTAATCTCTGTATGTAATCCCTGTGTTGTGCATGCTTCCTAAAAAAAATTTACATCACATTTAAAATATACTTAGGTAAAAATGGTATATCCAATTTACACCAGGATTAATATCTGGAGAAACCAAATCAATGGACAAAGGTAACCCTTAGAGTTCAGATATCTCCAGGCCAGTGCTCAATACATGTTTTGATGCATTAAAGCAGCCATATTATGCTCATTTTCAGGTTCATAATTGTATTTTATGGTTGTACCAGAATAGGTTTACATGGTTTAATTTTCAAAAAACACCATATTTTTGTTGTACTGCACCGCTCTCTCTCACTGCTGCAGATCCTCTTTTCACCTGGTCTCTGTTTTAGCTACAGAGTGAGACCTCTTTTCTTCTTCTTCTTCTGTACTATCTTTGATTGCACTCGCACATGTGCAGTAGCTCAGATGTAGATCATGTCAGCTAGCTAGCTCCATAGACAGTAAAAGAGGCTGTTTCTACAACTTCGGTCAGTTACAAGGCAGGATTAGCTGGGAGACTTCTAAATGAGGGCGTACATGTAAGTAGTTCTTTTGTAGATTATGGTGAACTTGTGTGTGTTGTAGCAGAGCTTTGCTATTGAGAACGAGGTAGCATGCTAGCGTTAGCATGCTAGCGTTAGCATGCTAGCGTTAGCATTAACGCTACGAGCTAATGGTTGCGGTTAGCCTGCTCGTTTCGGCTTGTGACGTCACAAGCCGTGACGATTTTGAACAGCTCACCCAGAGACTGAAGGCAGGACACATTCAGAAACTGTATCTCACTCTAAACAGCATGGATGGATTTTTTTCAAAGTTTGTATGTGTGTGGAAGCACCAGAGACATAACATAACACCCCAAATCCCAGAAAAAGTGATTTTTTCATAATCAGAATCAGAATCAGAATCAGAAAGGGCTTTATTGCCAAGTACGTTGCACATACGAGGAATTTGTCATGGTGTTGTTGGAGCATGTCACACATACAAATATAAGAAGGATAAAAAGATATAAACAATATAAGTATAAACATATACACACAGTACGTATTAATAATGATAAAATAAATTTAAATAAATAGTAAAATAAGTTAAACAGTAGTGAAAAGGGACGCTACAGCAGAGTAGGTACAGTGGCATGAGGAGCCAGAGGTGGGGTGTGGAGAGAGTCAGGATGGATTCCGAGCCTTGTTTAGAAGGCTAGTGGCGGAGGGGAAAAAACTGTTTATGTGGCGTGAGGTTTTGGTCCTAATGGACCTCATCCTCCTGCCAGAGGGGAGTGGCTCAAAGAGCTTGTGTCCGGGGTGGGAGGGGTCAGCCACAATCTTTCCAGCACGCTTCAGAGTCCTGGTGGCGTATAGGTCCTGGAGCGGCGGCAGATTGCAGCCAATCACCTTCTCAGCTGACCGAATGACACGCTGCAGCCTGCCCTTGTCCTTGGCAGTGGCAGCAGCGTACCAGATGGTGATGGAGGATGGGAGGATGGACTCAATGGCTGTGTAAAAGTGCACCATCATTGTCTTTGGCAGGTTGAATTTCTTCAGCTGCCGCAGGAAGTACATCCTCTGTTGTGCTTTCTTGACGAGGGAGCTGATGTTCAGCTCCCACTTGAGGTCCTGGGAGATGGTAGTTCCCAGGAAGCGGAAAGACTCCACAGTGTCAATTGTGGAGCCACAGAGGGTGATGGGGGCAGGTGAGGCTGGGTTCTTTCTGAAGTCCACAACCATCTCCACTGTCTTTAGAGCGTTGAGCTCTAGATTGTTTTGCTTGCACCAGGTCACCAGGTGGTCAGCCTCCCACCTGTAGGCGGACTCGTCTCCATCAGAGATGAGTCCGATGAGGGAGGTGTCGTCCGCAAACTTCAGAAGCTTGACGGACTGGTGACTGGAGGTGCAGCTGTTGGTGTACAGGGAGAAGAGCAGAGGAGAAAGAACGCAGCCCTGGGGGGATCCGGTGCTGATGGTCTGTGAGTCGGAGACGTGTTTCCCCAGCTTCACATGCTGCTTCCTGTCAGACAGGAAGTCAGTGATCCACCTGCAGGTGGAGTCAGGCACACCAAGCTGGGAGAGTTTCTGCTGAAGCAGAGCCGGGATGATGGTATTGAAGGCAGAGCTGAAGTCCACAAACAGGATCCTGGCGTAGGTTCCTGCGGAGTCCAGGTGCCGGAGGATGTAGTGGAGGGCCAGGTTGACTGCATCTTCTACAGACCTATTGGCTCTGTAGGCAAACTGCAGGGGGTCCAGGAGGGGGTCGGTGAGGTCTTTGAGGTGTGAAAGCACAAGGCGCTCAAAGGACTTCATAACCACAGAGGTCAGGGCGACGGGTCTGAAGTCATTAAGTCCTGTGGTCCTTGGCTTCTTGGGGACAGGGATTATGGTTGAGGTCTTGAAGCAGGCTGGCACGTGACATGTCTCCAGTGAGGTGTTAAAGATGTCTGTGAACACTGGAGACAGCTGGTCAGCGCAGTGCTTCAAGCTGGATGGGGAGACAGCATCCAGTCCAGCAGCTTTCCTGGGATTCTGTCTCCTGAACAGTCTGTTGACGTCCCTCTCGTGAATGGAGAGAGTCGTCACTGAGGTGGGAGGGGGGGTGGAGGTGGAGGGGACCTTTAAGGAGGGCATTGGTGGGGGGGCCCAGGACCCTGCTGAGGTGGGCGAGGTGGAGGTCATGCACAGTGGCTGTAGCTGTAGGGAGGTGTCGTGGGGGATGGTGTCAGGACTGTCCTTTTGTCTTTCAAATCGACAGTAGAACTCGTTCAGGTCATTGGCTAGGTGTCGGTCATTGAAGGAGTGGGGGGTTTTAGGCTTGAAGTTGGTGATCTGCCTAAGTCCTTTCCAGACAGTCGCAGAGTCATTAGCTGAGAACTGGCGTTGGAGCTTCTCAGAGTACCGATGTTTAGCCTCCTTCACTGCCTTGCTAAATTTGTACTTTGACTCTTTAAATCTGTCTTTGTCCCCACTCCTGAACGCCTCTTCCTTAGCCAGCCTTAACCTTCTGAGTTTGGCTGTGAACCAGGGTTTGTCATTGTTGTAACTCACCCTGGTGCTTGATGGAACACAGCAGTCCTCACAGAAGCTGTTGTATGACGTCACAGCCTCTGTGTACTCATCCAGACTGTGGGTAGCAGTCCTGAACACATCCCAGTCAGTACAATCCAAACACGACTGGAGATCCTCCACAGCTACACTGGTCCACTTCCTTGATGTCCTCGCTACAGGTTTGCAGAGCTTTAGTTTCTGCCTGTAGGCGGGGATCAGGTGGACCATGACGTGGTCAGAGTGCCCCAGTGCAGCACGGGGGACGGCGTGATAAGCATCCCTGACTGTGGTGTAACAGTGATCCAGAATGTTCTCCTCTCTGGTCGGGCATTTAATATGTTGTCTATATTTAGGGAGTTCATGAGTGAGGTTCCCTTTATTAAAGTCACCAAGGACAATAACTAGGGAGTCCGGGTTGGTCCGCTCCACACACAGTATCTGGTCGGCAAGCATGCGCTGCGCGTCCTGCACGTTGGCCTGCGGTGAGATGTAAACACCGACCAGAATGAATGAATGGAACTCACGGGGTGAATAAAAAGGCTTACAGTTTATGGTGAAATACTCCAGGTCAGGAGAACAATGCTGCTGGATCACTGTCACGTCGTTGCACCAACCGCTGTTGATGTAGAAACAGATTCCTCCACCTTTAGTTTTGCCGGAGAGGTCCGTGTCTCTGTCCGCTCTGAAAAGCTGGAAGCCTGCCAGCTGCAGCGCAGAGTCCGGTATTAATCCACAGAGCCACGTCTCCGTGAAGCACAAAACAGCAGATGAAGAAAAGTCCCTGTTTCCCCTCAACAGCAGTTGTAATTCCTCCACTTTGTTGGGCAGAGAGCGCACGTTAGAGAGGAATATTCCAGGTAACGGTGTGCGTGATCCTCGCTGGCGGAGACGCACCAGCGCACCGGCCCGTTTCCCTCTCCTCCGGCGTTTCTCTGCGTGAGCAAAGGTGAGCGCACCTTTGACCAGAATGTCCAAAATTTCCAGTGAAGGGAGAAGAAAAGTGGGAAATAAGTCTGATGGTGTTGTTGCCCTGAAGTTCACGAGCTCTTCACTTGTGAATGAGATACGGGTACCATCGCAAGAAACAGAATTAAAACACAAAACAAAACAAAACAGAGCGCTCCAACACACCGTGTCGCCATTCTGCGGCGCCATCTTGAGTTAGAATAATAATAATAATATGGGCACTTTAAAACAAACATCTAAGGGACCGTTCGGTATCCCGGAGGAAAATAGGGGAGGGTCATGTCTTTTTATATTTTGCTGAGGGGAGGGTCATCCAACATTTTTTAGTCTGGGTGGGGGGGGTCACCCAACTTTTTTATTCATGAAAAGAGCAAAATTTCAAAGTGGCTTGTTTGGTGCATATTTATCCATGTAGCTCTCAGTCTCGGCCCCCTAGCAGATGGTCTGAACGCATACGCGGAGTTTGCTGGGGGGGGGGGGCAGGAGGAGCACTGCCTCCTGGTGGCTCAAACGGGTAATTGCATTGTTTAACAAATTTGTGGAATAATTACATCTAGCATGACCAGATATTAAATAAATATCTTAAATAACACAAAACAACTAAATGGTGGTAGGTAATACATCAGAGTTCATATACTGCTTTGGTAAAAAAAAATTATTACCTGGCTGATGATGGGAGCAGCAGGAAACAAAAGTTAAGTTTAATACTTTACATTGTAGCAAAGTGTAATTTCTTCAGTGTTGTCCCATTAAAAGATATAATGGAGAGAGAGAAGGAGAGAGAGGGAGGGAGAGAGAGGGAGGGAGAGAGAGAGAGGGAGAGAGGGAGAGGGAGAGAGAGGGAGAGAGTATGTAAAGTATTAAGTGTACAGCTTGTATAACAGTGTAAATGTGCTGTCCCCTCAAAATAACTCAACACATAGCCATTAATGTCTAAACCGCTGGCAACAAAAGTGAGTACACCCCTATGTTAAATTCCCATAGAGGCAGGCAGATTTTCAGATCATATTTTATATTTTATTATATATTTTAAATGTATATATTATTATATTTATTATATTATTTTATATGTTTTTATATTTTATATAGCATTTTGGAATTAAAATAGCCCCACATCATCACATACCCTTCACCATACCTAGAGATTGGCATGGGGTACTTTCCATAAAATCATCTCTCAATGCAAATCAAACCAGCTATTAGGCTAACTGAAATAAAACCATGCCAACCTCTAGGTATGGTGAAGGGTATGTGATGATGTGGGGCTATTTTAACTCCAAAGGCCAAGGGAACTTTATCAGGATGCATAGTATCCTGGATCCATGAAATAACTGGCCTTTAAAAATAAAAATCTGCCTGCCTCTATGGGAATTTAACATAGGGGTGTACTCACTTTAGTTGCCAGCAGTTTAGACATTAATGGCTGTGTGTTGAGTTATTTTGAGGGGACAGCACATTTACACTGTTATACAAGCTGTACACTTAATACTTTACATTGTAGCAAAGTGTAATTTCTTCAGTGTTGTCCCATTAAAAGATATAATGAAATATTTACTAAAATGTGAGGGGTGTACTCACTTTTGTGAGATACTGTGTGTATATATATATATATATATATATATAATTTTATTTATTTATTTAAAAAAAAAAAAGATATCCAGAGCAGCAGACAGACCCACAACCTCAGTCACAACAGGGTCATTTGTTCTGCACTTCAGGCAACAAGATGAAGTTGCCATCCATTCATCTACACATGTCTTACGCCCCACCAGGCTCCTGCAGCATGCCGAAAACATTGGGTTTTCCATTGTACCTGGAAAACAAATAACCAAAAATGCAACATGTATTAATCATTGTTAATATCACAGAAGATTCTATATGCAATACCGTAATGCAATTACTCCTCCAATTTGTTTCCATCACGTCCTTGTCTCACGCTCTCATTGGCTGTAGGACATCGCTGCTGTCATTGTCAGTCACAACACGATTTGGACTCCGACAGGTCCAGATATTAAACATGCTAAATATCCAGTTGTAAGCAGTTCACACTACACGATCGATCACATGAGTGAGCTGTGATTCTCCTCTGAAAAACTTGGCGAGCTGAAAACTGGGCTAAAATCGTGTAGCGTGAACCCCGCATAAACTTCGTTTCAGGGTGCCAGAACATGTCATAAGTAACTCTTTGAGGGTCTTGTGAACTTATCAAAAATGCTAACTTTTGTAAAAATATGTAACCTACAGAAATACTTTCAAGTCAAACTATACCTTTGCAAACCAAACAGGCGAAAGCCTCCTTCAATTCACAGGTCTGTACTGCCGTCAGGTCCCTTGATGTGGCTGCAATCTCTTTGATGTGTCTGGTCACATCTTCTAGGCCTCGAGAGGCTTCCAGCAGCTCCTCTATCTGATCCCTAACATCAAACAGGCCAGAGGATTCCTCATTCCTGCGACTAGAAAAAACAAGTGATAAATAGGCTACTTCGCCTGTATTACCCTGCATTCACACCGCCAGCTACAGTCAGGTACAAAGCGACAGGCTTTCATTCATTTCAATGAGCACCGGGTGACTATGGTTGACAGTGAGCGAAAAAGCAGCTAGCTACTTAGTGGCCAGCAACTTGGCGACTGGGAAAGTTGACCAACGTTCAACTTCATTCAAATTTTCTGGGCTTGAGTGTTGGCAACGATCAAATCTCACGTCAAGTCTCAACTTGTGTACGCAAGTTTTGGATTGCAGTGTGTGCAGCATAGGCCTAGTAGATCTGGCGGAGAATTATCTGTGAGTTGTTTGTAATAATAATAATTAATTACATTTATGTAGCACTTTATCATAAGCTATGTTTCCATCCACACGTTTTTATCCGAATTAAGTGATATTGAATGAAAAATGCCTTATGGAAACAGTAAAATTCGATTGAATTTCATGAATATCGACTCAAATGAAATACGTTCGGTCTCATCGGATTTTATCTTGATCAATATACGGCTTATGCGATAAACACTGATGGAAACGTTATTTGCCGAATAAATAATGAATTGCGATTAAGTTTTAGGTCATTTTATGGTTGCAACCCGCCACAAAACAAAGAAGAAGAAGTTTTAGTTCATTTCCGCCCAGTATTTCCGCTCTGTTTGCACACAAGGCGGGTGTCAACAAAGACAGATGTAAGTGGACGAACAAAGTGACGCACTACCGGGAGTGCCGACACAAATGTCCCTTATGACGCAACGATCGTCTACTACAGCCTGTAGTACGATTGATGGCCAGCCCTTTCTATTGACAAAATCCCTGTAGCCTTCAGCAGGGGGTCTAATCGGGACGTGAGTCCCGTCTATTGCGCCATACACCTGTGGCACAAGGTGCGCTCTGGAGTTACGCAGCGAGATATCATGCCCCTTATCCACTCCAGGTAGGTATATATACCTTCGCATCATCCTCGTTCGTATGGCATTGCACACGGCGCAAACACACAGGTGCACGGTGGTTTTGCTGACTCCAAACATTTCGCCTACCACTCTGTGCTCTGCGCATGTAGCCAGTTTGTAGAGCGCAATGGTGATACGCTTCTCGGTTGGAACCGGAGGGCGATAGCTTGCGACATCTGGGAAAAGGGACGGGCCAAAAAAATTACACAACAGGTCAAATGTTGTCTTGGTCATCCGAAAATGCTTCAACCAAAGGGTTTCCGTGAACTGTTTGGAGCGCTGTCGTTCCCACACCACAGGCCGCCTCCGTTGTCGTCGGGCATTTACGTGCATCTGCATCTGCATCTGCATCATCATAGCAATGTGTTGATAGCGTCGTAGTTTTCTTATTATAGCTTGATATGTCGCTATCAGCTGGCACATAAGCACTATTACAACTTGTGCAATATTGATCATTGTTGGTAGATGGCATAATCCATTTTGTCTAGCAAAACTTTCTTCGCAAAAGTTAGCTTGAATGTTGTGCGATTCAGTGCGAAAATGAATGAAAACACCTTAAAATGTCTAAAATCAATTCGATATACCAATTTGATCGCAAAACAGCATGTGACGTCATTACGCACAGGTTTTTATTCGCTTTAAAGCCGTTGGATGGAAACACACTTTCACCAGCTTTATTCGCATGAGTTTTTTTACCGAACTTCAGATAATTCGATTGACAAGTGGATGGAAACTTAGCTACTGACACTCAAATCGCTTCAGGGGAGGGGGGCTACTCTCTTCTATCACCACCAATGTCTAGCACCCACCTGGGTGATGCACAGCAGCCTAGACCATACAGGTTTATATTCCTTTTTATGGGGTCCTTTGCACATATGTAAGGTTCTTATATACGTTTATTTTTTAATTTTTATTAATTTAATGATTATATGCTGGCCCATTGCCTACAAAATCAGTTGTCCTCTGATAGGAGATAATCATTCCAACTTGATTAAAAAAACAAAAAGTAATAATTGAATAATATCTTTACCACATGAAAGAGTACATTGTAATGTGTTTTAAAAACTACAAACCGTGAGTTTTTAACAATATTTACTATTATTTTGTGGTTGCTCAAAATGTGTCCCACATATTCGTCACCACCGTCAGATATTTATAAAAAGCAATAAAATCAGGCAACTACAAGGTCAACTACATTCCTGAGGACCCCATTTTCAAACCAACTGTACTGCATGCTTCAAAATCACTCAAGCTCTCTTAAGTTTGCGATTTTCTCTTAAACTTGTTCATATTTTTGTACACTGCTGTCACCACCATAACATGTCAAAAATATTAGATTAGATTATGACATAAATGTATACTCTTTAAGAAGAGGTCTGAAGTAGCCTAGCTAGCAACAGAGGGGAAACAAGATGGCTAATGTGAACAACTCATGCATATCATGTGAAAGAGTAGGTTTTTCAGACGTCAGACGTCACCACCGTCAGGTGTTCGTGGACATCTTCACAGCTGTGGTGCGGCCACAAGGCTGCGGCCGAACCACATATTTATTGTGATCAACAATTATATTCTAACCTCCGTTGAGGACCATTTGAAGGTTTTTGTCAACACCGTCAGACTGTACGTCACCACCGTCAGACTGAAAACCTGACAGTGGTGAGATAAACCTACTCTTCACATGATATGCATGCTCAGGATTGTTATTTTTTTGGACCGCTTTCTCACAAGGGAGAGCAGGGAGACAAAAGTCAGCCATGACTTTAAGGCTTCTACACAAAATATATATTCTGCAATAGTTATGTTGGCAGTATGCTTTTCAACAGCCTACGGAGAACAGAAAGTGTAAAAAATGTTAAATATTGTATTTACTCTTTTCACTTACCTTGTTGAAGTCCTACTCTGTTGCCACTGCTTAAAGGTGGCCTGCTCGATGGCATGAATGTTTCTCGAATTTTGCCTCCAATAAAATGACCCTTTAACAACAGAGGGTTACAAATTAGTGCAATAAACATACCATTTTGTTTTTGCAAATGGCTAAACAACACACTGATAATGGAACATATACAGTATTTTCATTACCAGTAGTCCCCTCTGATTCCAACACTTGATTTCCATGCGCATCAGTAAGGACATAAATCTCATTGTTCCCCATGGCCAACTTCACCTTATCCAGGATTGAAGGGAGAGTTGCTTCGGACTCCAAAAATCTCACCACAACTACTTTTGTAGAGAAGAGTTTTCCATCCCTTGGTTCAGAGATGTGAATTGATCTGAAATGAACAGGTAAAACATTACTGTACATATACAATTTGGATTAGAGCCATTTATGTTATGTATAGGCTATTTTGCCTCACTTGCAAATGCACAGTAATTAAATGTAATGTGGTACCTTTGGAATGATCTCGGTGTGCTCGCACGTGGTGGCAGGTTTGAAGAGGGCACATTAGTTGGTTGAAGAAATCCAAATGAATGCCGGTGGTCTGCACCGGTTGGCACTCGACCAAGATGGCTGAACTTCGTAATGTGCCCGCTCAGTTAAATCAAAATTGCTGAAGTGACCATCTTCCAAAGGGAAAATAACTACGTTGGTAGCATTGGTCAAATAAATACTGCCCACATCGATCTGAAATAAAGAGGTTTGAAGCATAAAGGCCCATTTTCTGTTATTAAACCTACCAAACCCTGCACACGGCCATGCAATATCACTAAATTTGCTCTACAAGAAAACCAAACATTTTTCAATTAGCAAGAATCAAGCTAACACATTCATTTGTCGATCAACGTAGCAGCTAACCTTTAGCAGCCATATGTTAAAATTTTGCAATTTAACTAGGCTAATTGAGCAATCAATAGTTTATTGATTAAAAATCCAAGATATTCTCTCTGCTCGCATGTCGTCCAGTTTTAAAGAGACCCGTCTGTTGCCCCTGAAAACAATACAAGTGTCCATTTTTGACCCAGGTGGGGGAAGATTAATTACTTTGTCTCCTCAGGGAAAGTAAAACAGGCTAACCTCTATCGCCCCCTGTCTGTGGTTTCCGGTAATGCATCTCAGTTCAGAATATCATACCGCAGGGGTTTTCAAAGTGTAAGACAGTGAGCCTCCCTTCAGAGATCACCGGGGCCTCCCCATTTGAATAAAAGACATGATATTAATATAATTAATAATAACAACAATAATAATAATAATAACAAGAAGAAGAAGAAGAAGAACACTGTTAAAAATAAATAGTTGCAACCATAAAGGGTTTGAAAAAGTTTATTTTGAACACAAGTCCTAATACGATCTCTCTCATTTTAATAAAAATCAATAATATGGTTTATGGTTAATTTGTATGTAGGTCACTGCTTATTTGTGTGTGTTTCTGAAGAAAAGCAAAACAAAAAGAAAATGTAACTCGGAGAACATGTTAATGTTAGGCTATTCTTTATTATTATTTATTATAGTCAAAATAATCCAGCAATTCTGTTTTTTAGTACTCGATCGAATTCAAGATGTATAAGGTATCAATGAGGCATACAGGCCATAAATAACAAATAGACATTAAAAAAATTGTATTATTCATAAGAATTTAAGTTAATAAAAACACCTAAAACAAAGAATTAATGTATTATTTAAATTTGTATAATGAGTATTAATGGAACGGTCATTTTGTCAGTCATGACAGACTGAGAAAGTAATTTGTCCCCAGGGCCATACAACTCTACAATGCGTCACTAAAGAGAAGAGGAGAGAGAGACTTCTTAGTCTGTCTGCCTCACACACACACTCTCATACTGAATCACAGGGTCAGTCCCTGCCCTCTCACTGCAAGCGTCTCATGCTTATACATCCCTTAGTACATTCATGTGGATTTTTTATTGGATTTTTTATTTTTTAATTTATTTAGTATTATTATTTTTTAATTTATTTAGTATTTAGTATTTTTTCTTTTATTGTCCATGCTATTCATGTGGATTTGCTTTTTTTTTTTTTTTTATGATCCTGTTTATGATGTATGTGTATGTTGTGTGTGATGTCTTAAGCTATTGGGACCTTGAATTTCCCCTTGGGGATCAATAACGTATCTATCTATCTATCTATCTATCTATCTATCTATCTATCTATCTATCTACCTATCTATCTATCTATCTATCTATCTAGCTATCTATTTTTGACTGGGAACAAAAAATGGTTTAACATGACTTTGAACACAACAGGATTAAACGATGAGATGGGTCTTCCCCTCGCCTACAAAAACAGATCGTGCCTTTTGTCTGTCAATGCATGAACATGTTTAAATTTAGGCTATTTCAATAGATTTTTTTCAGTGAGTTAAGCCAAATAATTGGGTGACAAAAAGCATGCATATAGACTATTAATTTTACAGGCTAACAAATACAGTGTGTGTAAACTCTTAATTTGAAAAACAATGAATGCATATCCTGCCAATCAGATTTAGCACCACCCACAGGGGGAAATTGGAATATCAAAAAAAAGGAGTTGTTTTCCCGTTTTTTCGTTTTCATATGTGAAAACAAAAACAAATGATCGGATGATACACGGGGTCCGTGTACGTTTTGATAGTTTGTTTTTTCGTTTGAACCACAAAACAAAATAACGAGAAACCACCTGTTTTTCGTTTGTCGTTTCAAACCAAAAACAAAGAAACGGTAAAAAAAGAGCCGTTCTCCCGTTTTTGGTTTCTGAATCCAAAAACGAAAAACGACTAAACCAAATTCAAATAACGGTTCGATTTGGGTTCTTTTAATTCCTTTTTTCATTTCTCCGTTTGAATATCTACATTAAAGGAAAGACAGGTTGGCCAAGTGACCCGGAAGTAATAGTAAATATGGCCTATAAAAATAAAAGCCAAGCTGTTAGAACGGTCATAATATGCAGCACTAACGTTATACCAGAGTGACGTTAGAAGAAAAAAATCAATCAATAAATAGGCTTATGTAAACCTGGACCGGAAGAAATCTGTTAGCAACAGTAGTTCATTACAGTGATTTAATTTCGTGCCTATCCACGTATACATCACCAGTCACGTTTAATGAGCGCATTGTTTGGTTCAATCCAGTTGGTAATAGTTAACCTAAGAACTTATTGTGTGTGCAGAGTTGTTACTGTTAGCACTATATTATATAATTAAATGAATATTTAATGTGGTTTCCACCGTAATGTTCCCCCTTTCTACCAGCAGGTGGCAGTATTTAAATGACTGACTGTATGGTGTCTTTGGTAACTGTTTTAAATCAAGATTACTGATACAGATGTATTTATTGTTGTTCATTTCATTTGGTTTTTGATTTTGATTTTATTTAAAATCAAATTAATGTTAATCAGTGGAGCAGTGCTGAGGATGAACTAGAGTTTAAGAGTCTGATAGCTTGGGGGAAAAGCTGCTCTGCAGTCTGGTGGTGCGGCAGCAGAAACTTCTATATCTCTTTCCAGAAGGCAGCAGGGTGAACAGGCTGTGGCTGGGTGGGTACTGTCCTTTAGTATCCTTTGGGCTCTGCGTAGGCACCTCACCTCACCTCACCGACATCACTGATGCTCGGGAGATGGGTACCAATGATCTTCTGAGCAGTTTTAATCTCCCGCTGCAGAGCCCTCCGGTCCTGGGCCGTGCACATCCCATACCAGTTTGTGATGTTTCCGGTCAGGTGATCACCACATCATCAACACATTTGCTGATGTAAGATGTCACACTGATGATGTATAATCCTCAAGGCTCTCCTGGGTGGTGACCTCATCTGTCCACACTTTGACTGTCCTTACTTATGATCAGACTTGCAGCACTGTCTTTATATTTCATGAAAGCTTAAATGTTAACATAAAAATGTTTTAGAATGGCATAAAATTAAGAAATGAGAATGTGTCTGTACACCTATGTGTCTTAAGCAGCATAAGCAATCAACATTTGTTTGCTTTCACTCCTCTGACTGCAGCTCAGTATATCATTTGGACTGTGCAATGACAGATATCGTAGCAATAGATGATGGAGAAGTGAACTGTGCATCACTGCATGAACTTTATCTGGAAAATGTGTGTATGTAAAAGTAAAAATACAATTCCATAAATGATATTCCATAAATATTATCCAAACTTTAGGAGGTGTTCTCTGTAGTGTGGTCCTGTAGCAATACATAATGATGGCAGTTGTTAAGTGTAAACAATTTTTGTATATTTACAGTAAATTACAGGTAGCACGGTTGCCAGTAAGTTGCTGTAAATCGATTTTACAGCAAACTACTGCAGCTGCACTGTAATGCAATTTACAGTATATATAACAATACTGTAAAAGCACATACAGTATTTTACTATATTTTTATGGTATTTTGTAATTTGATGCTATTGTACTGTAATATGTAGTTTTATTAATATTTATACATTACTGTTAATTATTACTATATTATTGATCATTACTATTATAAATAATATTATATAATAATCTCCAGCTACTAATATTGTACTACTAATAAGGTATACTTCAGAATAACAAATACAAATCAAAAGGCAATCCAAACATTGTTCTTAATTTAAAAAAATATTTTATTTAAACATTTTTCCTGCAAGTTCAGCCCAGAGAGCTGCAGCAACTTTCAGTCAAATGTGATAGTGTTGATATCCTTCAACATGTTTCCACAAAGAGCAGCAGCAGGCAGCTGCAAAGTTTCACTGCTGTCCAGCTCTCATGATGAAAATTCCCTCAATAGATCCACCTGAAAATAATAAAAAAAAACCTGTTACCTACAGTATTTTATTCTGAAATCATACACATATATTATTACTATTGTGTTGCACAAATGGAAGGAACTGACTGGATTCCATTATAAAGGGATTGTACTTTACTTACCATCACAATGAGGGTGGGGGTGTCTGTCTGGTCATCTGATGTGCCTCAATGTCTGCTTGGGTTGCAGTGACCTGCATCATGATAAAACAACATTAAGCAAAGAGTTGTTACAGTGTCCCAGGAAACATGAGTAGACTATAGTGATGAATGTGGGTTCACTTTGGATGTCATTATTGGTTATGAGACAATAGATACTGATGTTTGTTACCTGACAAAAAATACCTTGTCTTAATAAGTTAGTTATTCTGCTACCGTTAAATTCGGCATCATGTTTGACTCTGTAGAACTCTGATTTAATGAATCAGTAATAATAAAAATGTGTAAACTGCGACGTTAAGCAGACGAACATTAACGTTACCTGGGAAACATCATTAATCTCTTTACATGGAGTTAGAGTTAAAACCAAATTATGTTAAATCATGATCGCCGAAATAGTTAGTGAATGTTTATGAGTCGTAAGAAAACATAAATGATCTTTAAGAAGGAGTAGATGTTTACTGGTAAAGCTCGGCTCTGTTTAATTTAATGATATATTAATGGACTCTTTGCCTCAGACAGTGAACGAGTTGAAGATTTTATTTGCCTCGTTGTCAGTCATTTCTGTAAATAAAATTATCAAACAGACTTTTCGTAATTCACTAAGTTATTCTGATCAAATCGGCATCATGTTTCACGAAGCAGAACTCTAATTTAATGAAATAATAAGTTATACAAGCTCCGTGGACATGCTAACTGGCGTTGTTTCGGGATGTCAAACAGTAACGTTAGCTAGCTAGGTTTTTTTTCACCTCACTTTAGTTTAAAGGTAGTTTACAGAATAGCTGTTTAAGTTAAATACAAGCTGAAATGAAAAGCCTTTTTTTAGGAGTCATACAAAGTCATATGTTATAAAATAGGAGTATTAGCTAGCTATATGTGTCAAGGGGAACCCAGATCTTTTAAATTGAGCAATATATTAACGGAGTCTGGCTAGCTAGACTAATGTTAACGTAACGTTAACTGTAACAAGTAAGTTAGTATGAACAAATGTAAGGGTATTTTGTTCAGAGAAAAAAAAACAAGATATGCAATTAACTGTAGGCTACAATATGTTCAGAGGATAGCCACTTGCTATCCACACTAAAGTCACAAGGTTAGCTAGAAAATTACTCTGTGTGAGGATATCGCAACTTTAGGATGCCCAGTGCACCCCACACTATAAAAAAAAGAACGATGTTGTGGTAACGTTACACTTGAGCGTATAATCATGAAACATCATGATAAAAGTTAGCATGAAATACATAAAATAAACCAAACTTACCAAAACTCCCAAACATCCCCCGCTAGCAAGGCTTCTCCTTCAGTATCTGGGGGCCAGTTTGGTGTTCTGTCTGAGTAACTGACATCAGGAGTCGTTTTTTACAGCAATGCTGTATTATTGCCATGGCATATTACAGCCAGGTTACAGCAAGCCTAAAATATACTGTAAAATATTCCCGCTTCATCAAAATTACCCACAATGCAACATAAAATGAAGTATTTTACTGTAATGAAGAAATGTGGTATTGCACTGTAGATTTTTACAGTAGCCTACTGTGCTGCTAAATATACAGCGATTTCTAAGAGCGTAGGCTATTCTGCTTAATATTACCAATATGCCTAGTAATTGCTGACAACAACTAGCCTTTATAATCAATCTGGAATGTAAACAAAACATTGTCAAGGTACACATTTCAAAGAAGACTACTTGAATGAATATGAGGTGCTAGAAAAACAAAATGCATCAGGCGGTATCCAATGATAGCCCCACCATGGGCCCAAAACTTTTCTGTAGCTTTTCCATTATATTAATTTAATTATATAATATAACAGTAACAACTCTGCACACACAATAAGTTCTTAGGTTAACTATTACCAACTGTATTGAACCAAACAATGCGCTGATTAAACGTGACTGGTGATGCATACGTGGATAGGCACGATATTAAATCACTGTAATAAACTACTGTTGCTAACAGATTTCTTTCGGTCCAGGTTTATATAAGCCTATTTATTTATTGATTGATTTTTTTTCTTCTAACGTTACTCTGGTATAATGTTAGTGCTGCATATTATGACCGTTCTAAAAGCTTGGCTTTTATTTTTATAGGGTCCGTGTACTTGGTGGCCAACGGATTTTCGTTTTGAAAGGAAAAAAACAAAAACGAAAAACGGCCAGTTTCCCAATTACCATTAGTAAATAGGAAAACAAAAAACGGAAAACAACCCATTATTCGTTTTTTGTTTTGATATTAAAAAACGGAAAACGAAAAACAATCTCGTTATCCGATTGTCTTTGATGTATTTGTAGATGGAACTCGGAAATTAAAATACGTGTGTATAAGTCGTATTCCTTAATTTTGCATTGGTATTTTTTTCGTTTACTCCCGCCACGCCAAGACCCGCCCTTCAATAGCATTTATTGGCCAGTACCGCCTGTAATATCCGTTCTGTGCATGCGCATAATTACGTAGTAGAAAACTAACAATGTCCCTGTGCATTTGTAACCATAGACTGTATATAAGTAACGTGTCAACACTTTACGACCAAACATTACAACTTTTTTATTAAATCTTTTTTTATTAAATCTTTATTATACAATAGTCATAGCTACAAACATTCGAAACTTGTCACTGATCCAAAACCGTGTAGCGACATCGTTGTTGTGTTGTTTACGTTAATGTTTTTACCTAATACTTCGTCTTGACTAATAACCATAGACTGTCTATTATTAATGCGATGAAGTGTAAACGTACATAAGTGTCCTTTTGAAGATGGGATGACAGCTCTCCCAGCCACCACTGCTGTATACCACTATAGTAGCTACATGCTAACGGCAGTAAACACTATAGTAGCTACATGCTAACGGTCATCTTAGCTGGCAATGTTGTTAAATTCTCCCCAATTCCGGGTCACATTCCTGCTGAAACATGTCCGATTGTGTAGTGTTTGGTCTGCGATTTTTGACGTTAGAAAGTGCTGCTTCGTTCCACTACAATCTAACGTTAGCATACTCATAGCTAACTATTGTAGCTGCATGCTAACACGACATAGCGGAGCATATATAGCTAGCTATGTACGTATATAGCAGGACTTTGTACCGTAAAAAATCACCAATAAAGGCTTCTAAACCAAATACTAAACAAATACAAATACAGTAAAGTGACCGGAATTAGGGGTGAAATGTCCAGCATTGAGCTACATAATAGTTTGCTAGGAGTATGCTGGTCTCTCACAGAGATCTCATTTGTAGCCCTGTTTTTACCTGATACTTTCATAAAAGTACAAACACATGAAGTGAGAGGTATACACATGCTTAAACTTTATTTAAAACATGGTTAACCTGAAGCAGGACGGAGTCATGACTTATAACACCAAAGCAAGGCTTCTAGCTCAGGCTAGCTAGCGTTAGCAAATTACCTTCAAAGTTGCAAAGAAATGACGAAACGTAAAATTTGATGCCTTTATTTAATTTGCTACATGGTGTTGTACTGGATGGCCAGACGACGCTCCGTATATCATTAACAGATACTTTAGGCAACTCCAGCAAACACCTTGTAAACTTCATCTTTGCCATCATAATGGTCTACTGTCACTGTCTAATGTTTTCTTCCGGTAACCGGGAATGTCCAAACATCCTTATGCCAATGCGTGCATAGAGCTGTGAAGTTTGCCGGTGTTCGCGCAAGCGTAGAACTGATCAGGCAGTGCACAGAACGGATTTTACAGGCGGTACGGATCGGGTACTGACAAAGGAATAAGATTTATACACACATTTTAATTTCCGAGTTCCATCTACAAATACATCAAAGAAAATCGGATAACGAGATTGTTTTTCGTTTTCCGATTTTTAATATCAAAACAAAAAACGAATAATGGGTTGTTTTCCGTTTTTTGTTTTCCTATTTATTAATGGTAATTGGGAAACTGGCCGTTTTTCGTTTTTGTTTTTTTCCTTTCAAAACGAAAATCCGTTGGCCACCAAGTACACGGACCTTATAGGCTATATTTACTATTACTTCCGGGTCACTTGGCCAACTTGTCTTTCTTTTAATGTAGATATTCAAACGGAGAAATGAAAAAAGGAATTTAAAAAAAAAACAAATCGGACCGTTATTTGAATTTGGTTTAGTCGTTTTTCGTTTTTGGATTCAGAAACCAAAAACAGGAGAACGGCTCTTTTTTTACCGTTTCTTTGTTTTTGGTTTGAAACTACAAACGAAAAACAGGTGGTTTCTCGTTATTTTGTTTTGTGGTTCAAACGAAAAAACAAACTATCAAAACGTACACGGACCCACACGGGTCTTTTTCGTTCATTCGATTTTCATTTCATAAACAGGTATTAAAAACAAAAAACGAATGGTTATTTGATTTTCGTTTTAAAATACAAAATTTGAAATTGAAATACAAGGCATTTTTTCCTTTTCATGGTCAAAAGGGGATGGGAGAAATTTAAAATATACTTTGATTTTCATTTTCTATTTCATATAACAAAAAATAAAATCACTCGAAAATAGAAACGAAAAAAGGCTTGTTCAAAGAATTTCTAATATGGGAAGAAGTTCCACTCTCTCGTTACTTCCGGCTTCTGAACTGGTTGCAGTTCCACCAGAGTTCCATATAGGGGGCGCTCACAGGCCAGTGCAGAATGAATGGGACTCTATGGAACTATACTCCTCAAAATCCACTTTTCTCAGGATATAATTTTTTGTCTAGTAATTTGAATGTTGCATTTGAAAGGGGAGGCTAAGAAAATACACACTGCTGCGTGTTAGATTTTTTTAAAGTGGCTTTTTTGTTATAAAAAGCCTTTTAAAATGTCAATGACGTCATACACATATACAGCCAGAGATTCTGCTTTACGGCAAGCTCTGAGTCACTTCCTTTTTTCTCTCGAGGCATCGACAACACAGCTGACAGATTAGACTCTCCCTGTCAATACACGTGCTAGAAAGAGGTTTGCTAATGTTTTAAAGACCACGCCGAAATATTCAATCTGGCATTCTGGTTCTTACGGTGGCCCTGAAGTGCAAATCACCACAGCAATTAGAGAAACGCAACAACAAATCATAAAACACAACGGCAAATAGGAAAACACAACAGAAAAAATGAAAACACGACAGCAAATATGAAAACAAAACGGCAAATAAGAAAACACGACAGCAAATAGGAAAACACGACAGCAAATATGAAAACACGACAGCAAATATGAAAACACGACAGCAAATAGAAAAACACAACGGCAAATATGAAGACACGACAGCAAATATGAAAACACGACGGCAAATAGGAAAACACGACGGCAAATATGAAAACACGACGGCAAATATGAAAACACGACAGCAAATATGAAAACACGACGGCAAATAGGAAAACACGACGGCAAATAGGAAAACACGACGGCAAATAGGAAAACACAACGGCAAATAGGAAAACACGACGGCAAATAGGAAAACACGACAGCAAATATGAAAACACGACGGCAAATATGAAAACACGACGGCAAATAGGAAAACACGACGGCAAATATGAAAACACGACAGCAAATAGGAAAACACGACGGCATATATGAAAACACGACGGCAAATATGAAAACACGACAGCAAATATGAAAACACGACGGCAAATAGGAAAACACGACGGCAAATATGAAAACACGACGGCAAATAGGAAAACACGACGGCAAATATGAAAACACGACGGCAAATATTAAAACACGACGGCAAATAGGAAAACACGACGGCAAATAGGAAAACACGACGGCAAATATGAAAACACGACGGCAAATAGGAAAACACGACGGCAAATAGGAAAACACGACGGCAAATATGAAAACACGACAGCAAATAGGAAAACACGACGGCATATATGAAAACACGACGGCAAATATGAAAACACGACGGCAAATAGGAAAACACGACAGCAAATAGGAAAACACGACAGCAAATATGAAAACACGACGGCAAATAGGAAAACATGACAGCAAATATGAAAACACGACGGCAAATATGAAAACACGACGGCAAATAGGAAAACACGACAGCAAATAGGAAAACACGACAGCAAATAGGAAAACACGACGGCAAATAGGAAAACACGACAGTAAATATGAAAACACGACAGCAAATATGAAAACACGACAGCAAATATGAAAACACTTCAACAAATCACAAAACACAACGGCATTAACTTCTACCGGAAAAGTTAGGGCCTATCTAGTAGAGGACGGACCCTCCTGATTGGACAGACGCACTGTCTGTCTTTTGACAGGAAGGAGAGGTGAAAAAATAAAAGTGCCTCACTGTCTATGCTTTTAACAGACGGACTAGCCGTTTCTCATTTCAAAACACTGGACGAAATGGATGTGGAACTATGAACTGTGCTGTTGGTGAATCGGCGTCAGTCTGCTTGCAGGAGGAGAATATTCTGTCAGGAACTTTGCTCGCAACGTGCAAAGGTAGGTAACGTTACCGACACCGATAGGCTTTAATGTAAGCAATAGTCGTTTTGTCTTATTTATCCCATGTCAATAAATTAATTAAAAACTCGTGGGAGTTCATGTTTGTACAGTAGTCATAACACTTACCGGTAAGGAGAATTGCAGTAGCTAACCGTTTACATTAGCTTGTAGTTTACTGCATGTATGCAACATTAGCTCATTGTCCAGTAGCTTCTAGCTTTCAGACAAATGCAGTGCAAAATATGATCAGCAACTACAAGGTAAACGCTACCAGCTAATGAGCTACCACAGGCAGTATGATATGCATTAAACTGCAAGTGAGAAAGGGTAAATAGTACTGTAAACACACAAGCTACAAGGCTACAACCAACATATGAAAAGTCATAATACCTCCATTGATAAACACCCACTAATACAGTAAAGGTAGGTGTAAGTGTGTTAAATGGTCAACAGTTGTCAGTTAAGACCATGATGAAGAAACTACACCACTACACAGTTACATGAAGTACCTTCATGTTTCAGTATGCTTAAATATACTTGTGATACAATTCTAATCTTACCAGGACAGGTTGGATAACTACTGGACTAACCTAATCTTTCTCCTTCTGTCTGCAGTCCAGAAGCAACACCATCATCGGGAGCTGAGTCTGATCGCCGCTTCATGTTGAATATACTTGTGTACAGTATATAGTAATGTTTGAATAAATGTTATAATAAAGATACACGTTTCATTAATGTCTTTTTAGAGCTTGTATACCTAACTAGTTATTAAAACAGGTAGCATCTGAACATAATTACTCAGTTAGAAGTTTCCTGTGTCCAGGTCATAATTTGATGGAAAAATAAACATTGAAAAACAGTTTATATTATATACACACCCAAAAACTTAAAAGACACAGACAAACTAGTTAATTTAATGCATTTATTTTTTGAATGGCAATCTCTAATATAGCAAATAATCTATTCAACATCTCTTTTTGGCCTCTGTCTCCCTGCTTGTCTTTTGCTTTCCCTCTCCTCCTCATCTCTCCCTTCTGGTGACACAAGTGCAGCCACGACGCTGAAGTTGGCATCCGATTCGCAGCTTCTGATTTGGCAGTTAAGGGGAACTTAAAGCTGTTTTTTTTAACCTCTTACTGTATTGAATGAGTGTTAGTCATTAAGGTAAATTTATAATTATGTCTAAAACACACTTTTAGATTTGTGAAAGCTTTATTGTCTATATGAGAACACAATAAGTTTTTTTTCACATATAAACCACATTAGACTAGGTCTAGATCCACCTAGACTTGTCAAATCTGGACTACATTATCCCAGAGAGGCTAAGGAGTCTTAAAAACACAGTTTGGGATTTGTGAAAGCTTTATTCTATTTGTGAAAATGCCATGAAGGGAGATTGTTTTTTGCATATGTAGACCACATTGGACCAAGTCCACATCCAAAACCACAATACCTAAACTTGTCAAAACTGGACAAGAATTAACTCACTCTCTCCATGTCATTTATTATATCCATGAGCAGGTCTTCCCCTGTACTTGTGTAAACACGGTAACGCAAACTTGGTAATCTACAGTGGGCAATACAGCACCGTAAAGAAAAGACCTTTACGACAGCAGGTGTGGTGAAAATACTAACACTTTTGTCCAAAGTGGCCGCTAGAATTAACACAAACTGAAAGTTACATATAGCCACTTTAAGTCATAGAAAAAAATGTCTTCATGAATATAATGTGGAACTGCTGTGGACCTATCTCTGACAGCAACACATTTAGGATGTATTTGATCCTGTCAGAAGACACCATGGTGCACACTTTATCAGAGAGTGTGTCACAGCTGTCGAGGAAGTTTGACAGGTATTTCACAATCCTGTCCAGCTGGGTTTCATCATCAAAGATCGGGACCCAGCGTTCCCCAGAAGTGGGGTTGCTCCTCACCTGAGACAATGGCCTATGAAGTATGAATTAAAAAAAATCTTAATAAATACTCAGTCCTGCCTCTTTTTCTGAGGAAAGGTGAGAAAACAACACTTATGTTGAAGGAGAAGGATTTGAAGAGTAAATTAAACCACTGGCAAATCTATGACGATATTTGGATTGATTTCCAAAAGGTAAAAATAACTTTTTCTACTTTTCTTTTGAAGTGAGAAGGAAGACCTGCTCATGGATATAAGAAATGACATGGAGAGACGTGGACTTCTACGTTGAATGTCAATTAGCAAAGGCCATGCTGTTGCAATAAAATAAAACAGTTTATTTAGCCTCTCTGGGATAATTTAGTCCTGATTTGACAAGTCTTAAGTATTGTGGTTTTGGATCTGGACCTGGTCCAATGTAGTCTATATGTGAAAAATACAGTAAAATCTCCCTTTATTGCATTTTCACAAATAGAATAACGCTTTCACAAATCTCAAACTGTGTTTTTAAGACTCCTTAGACTCTCTGGGATAATTTAGTCCTGATTTGACAAGTTTAGAAAAACGGTGAAATCTCCCTTTATTGTGTTCTCATAAAGACAATAAAGCTTTCACAAATCTAAAAGTGTGTTTTAGACATAATTAATAATTTACCTTAATGACTAACACTCATTCAATACAGTAAGAGGTTCAAAAAACGGAGGATCAGTCACTTAGCAATGTAAATTATGTTTCCCTGCTGAATCGGACAGTTTTAAATTCCCCTTAAATTTCCCCTTAACTGCCGAATCGGAAGCTGCGAATCGGATGCCAACTTCAGCGTTGTAGTGCAGCCTCCATTTGTTCCTTAGTCCCTGTTAAAAGACAGCAAACACAAGAAAAAGATCTTTACCATTATAAATGCTATAATGGAATGTTATACTTGTTACATGGGAAACTACTCATACATTTTAGCTTTCATTTAACGTTGCTAGTGAAGTTAACAAGGTGCAGCTTTACCTCCAATCCTGCAGCTACAACTGATAAACACACCAATTTCTAAATCTCTGCTAACATTACGCATATACAGTAACGGCTTACAAAAAGAGATGAAAATGCCACCGGACATTAAACTTTACGAACACAAATGGCATAAAAGACAGCAACACAGCTAGCTAGCTAACAGCCTAATGTTAAATGATAGGTTCAGTTAGCTTAACGTTAGCTCGGGGTGTATCTACCTAATTATAATAGCAATTTGTACCAGCATTAATGCGTAACACTTGACATTGATGTAACACATTAACGGTGATAACAAATGTACGGCAAACACTAAATATACTTACATTTAAATGTTAATTGTGCCATCAGCGATGCCGCTCCAACTCCCACTTAGGTCCGCCATTGTTGTTGTTTTTTTAACGAGCCGGCAGAGCCGCGCACATAGGATTGTGGGTGATTTGGGAGCGCGAAAGACAGACAGTGCGTCTGTCCAATCAGGAGGGTCCGTCCACTGCTAGATAGGCCCTACCTTTTCCGGTAGAAGTTAATGCCATTGTGTTTTGCGATTTATTGAAGTGTTTTCCTATTTGCTGTTGTGTTTTCATATTTGCTGTCGTGTTTTCCTATTTGCTGTCGTGTTTTCATATTTGCTGTCGTGTTTTCATATTTGCTGTCGTGTTTTCCTATTTGCTGTCGTGTTTTTCTATTTGCTGTCGTGTTTTCATATTTGCTGTCGTGTTTTCCTATTTGCTGTCGTGTTTTTCTATTTGCTGTCGTGTTTTTCTATTTGCTGTCGTGTTTTCCTATTTGCCGTCGTGTTTTCATATTTACCGTCGTGTTTTCCTATTTGCTGTCGTGTTTTCATATTTGCTGTCGTGTTTTCATATTTGCTGTCGTGTTTTCATATTTGCTGTCGTGTTTTCCTATTTGGCGTCGTGTTTTCATATTTGCCGTCGTGTTTTCCTATTTGCTGTCGTGTTTTCCTATTTTTTGTCGTGTTTTCATATTTGCCGTTGTGTTTTCCTATTTGCCGTCGTGTTTTCATATTCGCTGTCGTGTTTTCATATTTGCCGTCGCGTTTTTCTTATTGCTGTTCACTTCAGGGCCACCGTAGTTCTGCTTCGGATGCCGTCAAACGGGATCTCCGATCGTAATCAGTCCTTCACTGACCAATCAGAATTCATTAGCAGAATGCTAGCGTGTTATGGGCAACAACGACTCAACCTGTAACAAATCGAAAGGGCATAAGTACTCGTTCATTCAACTTTTGACCTATAATCCATGTTGAACTTGCAAAAACTACAATCAAATCTGAGATTTCTCAACGACAATCAGGCGAAAGAGACAAATTTAGCCCATTAGTTAGTCCCATTCATTTTGCACTGGACCGTGATCACCCCCAGTGGAACTCTGGTGGAACTGCAACCAAAGTAGGTACAATGGGGCTTAATAGGGAATGGAACGGCTAGACGGGCTTTGGCTTGTTTTTTCATATTCAGAGACCGGATGTTGTCATTTCCACGGCAACAGCGCCAGTGTAGCCTACCAGTGGTGCTTTCAGCCCAGGCTAAAATTACTTTGGAAACCCTAATGCATATGTTTATATGTATTGCCTCATTTATGTATTTCATGAAATGAAAATCGAATGACCAAAACATACACTACCATATTTGCTTTAACTCAGGCTGCAGGGGACATTCTAAAACACTTAACATGAAAAAAAAAAAACACTTAACCATCACCATATTTCTCATGGCCATATCTTGTCATGAACACTTAGCCTGTCAAAGAAACTAAACTGAAATTCAACGATTATAGAAGTTCTCTCACGTTAACGTTTTCTTCTTCATTGGCGCCTATGGCGAGGAAGAAGCTTAACGTGATTTAATGTACCTAAACAATGATCAATGATTACCAAATTTCTATCTCATATTGCTCCTCATAACCACTGAAAACTGTCAAAAAATCTAACCCAAAGTCCAATTATTATGGACGTTATCTGGCTGATAACTGACTGATATCTGATTGATCATTGTTTAGGTAGATTAAACCATGTTAAGCTTTTTCACGTTAAGCGTTTTAGAATGTCCCGGCTGCAGTGGAGGGAAACTGTAGCCTATAACTTCCTGAGCGACCGATCATCCATTTTTTGCCCCCCTTTACATAAATATACATAAATATGGCTATGAAATAGATCATGAAATACATAAATGAGGCAATACATATGAACATAGCCATTAGTCATTATAGTTCAATAGCCTAAATACATATGTTTTACTTTTATTTATTTCAGGGGACTTTTATTTATTCCGTCTATTTATATGCACGTTATATTCAAAGGAAGTTTTGTTATCTCACAGACTTCGACTAAAAGCAACTAGCAAGCCTGCCTGACATCAGTGCCTCATTGCATATCACTATCTGCAAACAAAAGAAAATATGACTAAAACACGAGCGCGGCAGATTCCCAGCTCAGCTAGAAATAAATAAGCATTCGTTTTTTGTTTTTTAATACTGTTTATGAAATGAAAATCGAATGAACGAAAAAGTACACGGACCCTAATGCTATAACTCTGGTTTACCATGGAATCATGCATATATTTGCTACCAAACTTGGAGGCTTGCAAATATCCATGTTAACAGACTGGCTAGTGTTTGCTAACTTAATGCAAACCAATGTTGCTGATAGCTACATTTAGATTTTGGTTAAACCCTATGGTACCAATCCCATGCATGCATATCTCAATTTTCTTCTCAAAAGGTCAAATAACAACTGGTAAATATAAGGTAGCATGCACAATAAATGACAAGAAGAAAAATAAATAAATATGAAAAAAATATTGAAAATACAAAATGTGAATGTAATTTCAATAGCAGCACAACCTAACTGCATAATAGTTGTCTTATCAGATGCCATCACTAGGCTGATAATAATTGAATTTAGGCTGCTATATTTAACAGTGAGTTCATTTCATAGAGGTGTGAGGATGGTGGATCAGGAAAGACAGGGGAAGGCAACAGGTAGGTGGAAGTGTAGGGGGGGCCACTTGATACAAACAGATTCATTTCTTAATATTATTGATATGGAAAAACTAATGAAAAATATATTACATAATGTTTGTTTGACAATATGTCTTAGTGGAGAAGAACACAGGCAAGGAGTGAATGAGACAGACATGAGGTCGGCGATGGCATCAAGTAGAGATGAGACTAGTGATGACATCAGGTAGGAGTTCTATTAGACCACACAAAACTAAATGTCCAGTATGGTTTGAAGTTTTGTTGACCAACCTATTCACTGTGTCCTTTTTGGGGAAAGAAATAGTGCAGACAGAGATGGAAAGCCACTCACCACTCAAATCACATCAACCAGGGGTGATGATTAGGTTGCCAATTGTCACAATTTGGTTGCCAAGGGCAACCGTGCAACCGTTAACGCCGCTGATATACATTAAAATAAACCTTTATTATTTAAAGCCCATACATGATGATGTCCGGCACTTTCTTTTTTTTCTTTTTTTTGGGGGGGGGGTCAAAATTGTCGCTGCATACCCCTCTGACACTGGGTAGTTGCGCCACTGGTAAGAGTGGTCAGATGGATAGAAGTAGGCTAGATGGGGTACAATTCAATTTATTTACAATTTAGAGCAACCAAATGCAAATGCTTTCCAATTTAGCTGACAGGTCAAACTCATAACCAATTAGTTCTCAAACTAATTTATATTGCAAGGGTTAGACTGGATTTTACAGCTGTGGAATATGGAGCATGCAGGAGACAGACAGGGGCAAGAGCCTGCTCCTGCAAAAGGAGGGGGCATAAGAGTGCGGGGTGATATGGTGAGGGGCAGAGGAAGAGGGAGAGGGGGGCACAGAGGATAAGGAAGAGCCAGAGAAAGGTGAAGGCACAGAGAAATATCAAATGAGATACGGGCAACAATTATAGAACATGTAATCAACCACAGCCTAAGTATGACAGAGGCTGCTTGGAGACTGCAGCCTATTTTATTTTGTCTTGCACATATTGTGCAGAAGTTCCTGATAATTCTGCTGTATATCATTTTTTCTGTACAAGCTTTTTTTATGTATTTGTGGTTGGCTGGTATGTACATACTGTACATTGAGAAAATAATGTTTTGTTGAAAGTATGGTGTGTGTCATGGCTGACATCAATACTATTCAGCTGCCTAAATGTACAATGTTAGCAACTGAACAATATTACATAGTGGGTAACTATCACACTTTCAGAGTACACTGTCATTTGACAAGATGTCTCAGAATTTTAACTGTCTTGCTCTAAGCAATGATAAAGGAACCTTTTGATGACAATGACTTATTCATTGATGAATTTATTTACATTTGGAACAAGTTAATTCTTTTGATTGAGTAATCACCTTTTACAGGTCACAGAGTGGTGTGAGAATGTACTACAGGGTGTGAGGATTGTACTTGACGTTTTGACAATTGTAAGTTTGTTTCAGTAAATGTGCCATATTGATCCCACAAATTATGTTATTATGTTTAATGGTCAGTAAGTCATAACCTGATGTGTGTGCTCTAAACATAATGTAATGTGAACCATGTATGTGGTGGCTCATTCTGACATCATTCTAGACCATCTATCTGTCAAAAATGTTCTATGAAACACCTTTCTACACAGCTTCATCAATGTTCCTCATACATATGGATTGTAAGAAAAACAAACATATTTGGTCCATGTTTTCCATATGAAGTTTATTGTCAGCTACCACAGAGAATAAAGTGATTTTGATCCACGTTTAATTGAACTTACTGTAAGACAACATAATTTAAATTTGAAAAGAGAAAGAAACAGTTGTCAAAAATATATTCCGTCCAGTACAGGTTTTCATTCACTTATTGAGCTCTGGTGAAATTCCAGATTTTACTTTGTAGTAGTAGCAGGTGCTGCTATTTGGTAGTTTGTTGGATGAGGGCAAGTAAGGCCTGGACCCACTGTGGGATAGTCACCGTAGACGGTGTAGTCACCGTAGGTGGCTGGGTGGTTCGCTTAAAGAGAAACAGAAACATTTGTTGTCAAATATGCATCATACAAATTGAGATTCAGATGAGTTGAATGTTGAGTTGTAGAGGTTTGAGAAAGCACTCACCTCATTGGAATTTGAGCCGGAGTTTGAGCCAGAGTGTGACCGAGCAAGTCGCTTGTGCTCCATGTCCGTCTGTCAAAAATCCACAAGTTGCAAGTTTGATATTGCCTGCATTATACTATTACAATAATAGTAACAACTTGTAAGACAAACATAAGAACACTGGTATTGATATTGAATATGAGAATGTTACACTTACAGGATGAGCCAAGGCGAAGCTCAGGAGGCATCCAAGCACAAATACTACCTTCAGCATGGTTGCAGTGATCACACCTGTTGAAAAAGGAAATATTAAATGCATGTAAAATGGGCAGCTTTTCAAAATATCAGCAAAATCACCAGCAACCTCACAGAGAAAAACACATTAAAAAAAAATCACATAATCACCTTCAAGTCTTCACAACTTCAGCAGACGGTCGAGGAGGTTGTTGTAGTGTTGCTCTGAATGTGGAGCTTTTCTTATATACAGTTAGAGGACAGGATGTCAGCTCATTAGCATACAGCATTATTGGGAAATAGCGAATATTAGGAAATCCTTTACCTCCACATTTCTAGGTGTGGCTAATGATCATAGTTGGAAACCACACCTGGATTTTATGAAATGTAGCATTCATTTACAATTGTTTTACAATTGTTCACCTAAATTTCTCTACGTACTTTGTTCAAAACTATTCACGCAGATCTCAAAAATGCATCTCAGCAAATATAACTCTAAAATGCACTAATGAAAACAAAACACTTGCATCAACTCTTGTACCAGAACACTGTCAACATGTGTTACTCATTACACAATGACCTCAAACAACACATATTGCAATATGTATCACTGTTGTCTTTGTAAACGTCTTTATTTTTTTAATTTACCATAAACCAAGATTCTTTTATTACAGTAAACGTCACTTCTTTATTGAATGCATTGTGCTACATTACAGTGTATGTCACACAAATTAATCAGAAATATGCTTCAGTAGTAGGTGAAGTAAAATGTTATTTCTAAAGTGCTTTTCACAGACACAACACAAAATACGAGACAAAAAAAATCATACACGATAAAATGACCATAACAAAACAAAACGTTCATATACCTAATGAGAACATGATACACATTTTAAATTACAAAATAATACACAAAGTGCAGACCAAATTCAGACAGGTTAATAAAATGCCTGTCTGAACAGGTATGTCTTTATTATAAAATAATCCACAAAAACTGAAGACTGTATGGGTGGAGTCAGTGTTCCAAAGTTGAGTTGCTACAGACTCAAAACCTTGATCACAACTAGCCTTAAAGCCGGGTGTGTGGGACAAACAGTATATTTAACATGTTAGACAAATATGGGTGAAGTAGCTAAGCCACATATGCAAGAGCCTGACCGTGCAATGCTCTGTATGTAAGAGTGAGGATTTTAAACTAAATCCTAAATGCAACAGGAAACCAGTCAAGAGATTTAAGTACAGGGTTAATGTAAGCCTGTCTAAGTGAGGAGAAGTAGTAAATGTGAGATGAGATGAAGGTATGTAAGCATCTCAAGTTCAGCAATTGAAACTACAGAGCTTAGTTTACTAATGTTTCTTGATTGGAAAAAAAACTAGATCTGGTCAGCTGCTAAACATGGGTGTCAAAAGTGTTGAATATTACCCCTAAATCACGCAGGCCCAATATATAGCATGATCATGGGGGCAACCTGCTTATGGAGCAGTAACCAGAAAGACTGTCTTATCAGCAATATTAAAGCTGTTTAAGATCTGACCCAAGGGCAGCATAAATAAATAAATAGAATATTAGGTGCCCCAGAACCGAGCCCTGCAGGTCAGCACAGGACAGTGGAGGGGAAGCTGACACAAAGTCTCCAATAGAGAGTTAAACTTCTGTCAGTTAGATACGATTAAAATCAGTCTAAAGCTATGGCTGATATGCCCACTCAATCATGTAACCTCTTAATCAGGATATGATGGTCTACTGTGTCCAACGTAGAACTGAGTTCAAGAAGTACCAACACAAAATCACCTGCATCAGAGGACATTAAAATATCCTTAGAAATCCTTGGAAGAGCAGCTTCAGACAGACTTATATGGAATAGTAACTGAAAAAGTTAACTTTGCTTTCCACAAATGATTGTGTTTTAAATTCCAAACCATCTATTATTCTATTTGTGAGTAACTCATCGTACATTTATATGCCGACTTGAACATTTTGGTCCCATACAGCTGGGACTGGTGTAAAGGCTGTCTTCACAGTTACACTCTTAAGGGATGAAAGGAAATCTCCCTATCGAATGGGAGGGGTTAGAAAGTAATATTCATTCATTAATGTCATATACAATTTCACCGCTAGATGGGAGAAATTCTTACACAATGTCGCTTCAAGTTTCCAATTGGAGGGATGACAGGTAAGACAGGTGGAGGGACAGATTTGAAGACAAAAGGGAATCAAAAGGCCATGAGAATCGCACAGGAATGGGGACAGGAAATGGTTGGAACTAAGCTGCATATAGTTCTGGTTCATCTGGAAAACAGTTAAGAAGAAAAGCACTTTTCATACAGCGATGTATTATTCTGTAGTATGCATGATTATTTTGAAAGTGGGTTACAACACGTGTCCAGATACTGACCTGATCACTATCATGGGTGCTTCACTCGTTTGTTCACCTCAGAGACCTTAAGATACAAAAAAAGTCTTTCAACAGACCTCAATTACCTGCATTAGGCATTGAAAACAATACCTCAACACCACCACAGCAGTTAAAAGAACATGTGACTCATAGACAGATTTGAAGATTGTTGTTTGCAATATTTACAGGGTAGGAGGAACACAATACTGGGAAGTAAAAAATCAAAACCAGCTGTTTATAGGTGAGATAGGCATTTTCGTTTGTACGGTGTAGCAAGATTTGCTGCCACCGTGGGTTACCCTCAGCACGGAACACAGCTGGCAGACAATTTACAGGCAAACTGTATTTATTTTTTGACTACTCACACTTCAACACAACTTTACAACTACCAATCGTGCGCCTCCGACTGCCCTGCTACTGGTAGGCGCACAGCCCATTGCTCAACGATTTAACAAAAAACTTAACAAAACGTTCTCTCACAGTCCATTCCTTTCTCTGTGCTGTGTGGCAGATCTGAATGTCCAGCACGCTACTGCATGTAAAGGGAGAGTTTAATTAGTACAATAATGAACAGCTGAGACAACTAACTCAACTGGCAGTGCTCCCCTGCTCTATCGCCACATCTCTCTCCACTGCAGCTGATTGCAGACCACGCCCAACTCCACATAGGGCAAAAGACTAAAAAGGTTCAAGTTCAGCTGCTAAATTAACACATTGTTTTAAAAAGATGTCACCTTCTCTGTCCATGGGCATTTGTCCTTGTTCATATCACTGTTGCACTATTGTAGTGTAGTCACTGTTTTCTTCTTCTTTCTTTAAAGGAAATAATATTACCTTGATTCAAATCATTAGTATTGTAAGCCATGTAGGGTGTCTAATTTAGCCATGGTTCTTGTTTTTCAGATCCACTTTTCAAAGGCATTTTAACCCATCAGTTATCCAATCAGCTGTCAAAGTGGTCGTGGATTTTGTGTTTTTAATAATGGTGTGAAATGTGATAAAACCATGTATGTGGTGGCTCATTCTGACCACAATCTTCTCAAGATGCAGACAGACACACAGAGGTGTTGGAAAATAGTGAAGGCGTTAAAACTGTTTGTCTATCTAATCATTTCTGATACACACCATTCAACAGTTTCATTAATGTTCCCCATAAATATAAATTTTAAGAAAGACAAAAATATTTGATTCATGTTTTCCATAAGGTTTATTCAGCAGATATGAAATAAAAGTGAAAACACACATGTTTAATTTAACTAGAATAAAGGGTGTGAAAACACCCTGGTTAAGACAACATCATTTCAATTTAAAAATGGAAAGACACAGTCGTGAGAAACAAAACACAGTTGATGTGAAAAATGTACATCATTCAATACTGGTTTTCATTCACTTATTGATCTGTGGTTAAAGTCATGGTTTTATTTAGTTAGCAGCTGGGGCAGGGGTAGTAGCAGGTCTAGTAGTAGTAGTAGTAGTAGTGGCTGCAGTAGTAGTAGTAGTGGTGGCTGCAGTAGTAGTAGTAGTAGCTGCAGTAGTAGTAGTAGGTGCAGTAGTAGTAGTGGCTGCAGTAGTAGTAGTAGTAGCTGCAGTAGTAGTAGTAGGTGCAGTAGTAGTAGTGGCTGCAGTAGTAGTAGTAGTAGCTGCAGTAGTAGTAGTAGGTGCAGTAGTGGTAGTAGCTGCAGTAGTAGTTGTAGCGGGTGCTGCAGTAGTAGTTAGTCGTAGCTGGATGTAGTAATACAAGAACTGGAACCACTGGTCAGAAGTAGGCTGCTGGGGGGCAGTATTTCTATTTCTTACCTCATTGGAGTTTGAGTCGGAGTTTGACCGAGCAAGTCGTTTGTGCTCCATGTCCATCTGTAGAAAATCAACAAGTTGCAAGTTTGATATTGCCTGCATTATACTATTACAATAATAGTAATGGTATCAACACATAACAACACTGGTATCAATATTGAATATGAGAATGTTACACTTACAGGATGAGCCAGAGCGAAGCTCAGGAGGCATCCAAGCACAAATACTACCTTCAGCATGGTTACAGTGATCACACCTGTTGAAAAGGAAATATTAAAGACATGATCAGATGAACAGCTTTTCATAATATCAGCATAATCACCACCAATCTCACACAGAAAATGCAGACACAAAAGATTCATATAATTACCTTCAAGTCTTCACAACTTCAGCAGATTGTCTCACAGACGGTCGAGGAGGTTGTTAGTGTTGCTCTGAATGTGGAGCTTTTCTTATATACAGTTACTGGAATGGATGTCAGCTCATTAGCATACAGCAATGTTGGGAAACAGCAAATGTTAGGAAATCCCCTACCTCCACATTTCTAGGTGTAGCTAATGATCAGAGATGGAAACCACACCTGGATTGCATGAAATGTAGCATTCATTTACAGTTTTGTGCAATTGTTCACCCAGATGTCTCTATGTACTGTGTTCACTTCTTAAAACTATTCACACAGTTCTTTTTACCAACATGCAGCTCAGCCCACCAGTTAATCTAACATCCATTTTATAGCTTATATCATAAATAATATCCTTTAGTGCATTGGATTTGTCTAAAATTCAAATCTAACGAGGTCTTAATCAGTTTTAGTCAGAGAACATTTTATATTAACATTTTTACTGTATGTAGGTGCATTCTCTTTATTCTCCACCCTTCAGTATTGGCAAATCAGAAAACAGATTCACACATGGTAATACCTGGTCTTGTGATTGCAAATCAAGTGACTTAATGGCTTAGGCAGGTAACAGGAAACACCCAATGAAGTGTGAATTTCTTTCTTTCTTTTTCTTTCTCTTCTACTTTTGTTTTAGGAAATGAGTTGCTGCTATTCCCTTTTCTACGCAAATAATATGTACAGTATACTCGTTAAAAATTATCTAAAGAGGTTTTGTCTTTTCAGATTTTATTTAACGATCAATCACTGTTGTCCTCATGTACTGTTGCGAAGAACAGGGATCAAAGACAATTAGCAATGTGACAACTATGAACAATGTGTGAAGTAATTGCTGTTTTGCAAACATTTAAGCGTGACTAAGATGTGTTGTTTTGAGAAATGTGTGGTGTGTCTCAATGTCTGATGCCTGCTATAAGTACCAATGCATGAGGGGCCACAAACATACTTACCCAGCATAACTGTGTTACAATAGATATACTGCTGCTATACTGTAAGTGACTTGCTATGTGAAATGTCTGGTCTGTTTTAAGGGCATAAAATGGTGTGGTTCATTGTAAGAATTCAATTTAATCTAATGTTTTCTTGCAGGTTATTCAGAAGTAATGCAGCTCTTGTGTATCGCAGCTTTACTTTTGTCAGCGGTAGCTGCTAAGCCAGACTCCAGGAGGCCATGGCAGAATGGACCCAAGCTGGATGCAGACTCTAAGGTAACAGGGTTTAGACATACAGTACATAGACACACAGGTGTAGAGCTGCTTCTACCCACTGCATGGGAAGTAATTCTCATTGAATTACCTATTTGTTTAGCATGGTGACGATGAGCAGTCATTGACACCAGCCCCAGAAGATGGAGACGGAGGGTCAAGTGTAATAGACTGGTCATTTGGACACAGAGGACCTTCAAAAGGCAAGAGGCCCAACAGGAGGAACCCCGGTGCAATGGTAAGCTCACAATGATACCATAGCTGTATATTCAAATGAAAACAAAACAAAAGTGTAATTAATTGGGTCTCATAAAAGTCTTGAGTTCACTCCTGACCAGGGACGCTGGAAGGTGCGTAGAGTTGGGGGGTGCTGAAACTGTGCCCTTCTGTTACTTTTATTTTATATAGTGTCTATATTTTAGGTTTTGTCTTTTATTGTGAAGCAGTGTTTGATTTCTTCTTTTAGTTTTAAATGGTGTATACCATGTGTATACAGTATACTGTATGTTTGACATGACAGATTTCATTGAATAGTAAAGAGTTTCAACTAACCGTGTGGCGTTTCATCCATAGAACACTACTGCTGTACCCCTGAAGGAGGTAAACAATATGATTCAGTGACTTGATTAACTTTAATTAAGAAACTTATCACTTTTTGTAAAATTACACCATCTAATTAAATGTTTTGATTCCACTGACCCTCGGTGTAAAAATCTTACAGGGGGAGAACGTATTTCTGATGCCGAAGGTAACTGAAGAATCAATTTCAATACAAAGTTTTATTACAGTTAAATAATCAAAAGAAAGGTCATAGAGATTATTTTCATTATCAATGCATACTAATGACTACGTTTTTTTAACTCTTTGTAGCAATAATTGCAGTATCAAAGCTCAGCAAGTCTGATTTTGACTGTTACTTGCTTTATAGGGAGGAAGACACGGGCCTCCGAAAGATGGGGTATACTGGCTGTTTGTCAGACTTACATTTCAGTCAACTATTTTGAAAATTAAAAAAAACTTAATTTTTTTTACCGTGGCTGGTTTGCTTTTGCTTGTTTGAGTTTTTAAGACAACAGCATTGTGATTTTTGTTTCTCTTCATCTCATTATCAGCAATATGTGAAGCTCATCTACAACGCCACACAGCCGGTAATCTACTTGATGTTTACTGTACATTACATGTTTTATTTAGATATGTCTTCAATAATAATCATAATTTCTCTTTTTCCGTTTGAAGAACAAAGTCTCCATGGATTTATATATATATATATATATATATATATATATATATATATATATATGTAAATATTAATATATAATATCTATACCATATTTGTTATTAAAATGCAAAGTTCTTGCTTCCCATCCCTACTCTCTTGCAACCTTTACCCAAGTTTTTTTTTGTTGTTGTTGGTATGTGCAGCTATTTACTGTAATCACCAGTAAATGTGCCAGTCGACCTTCTGTTGGTAGTATTACTACATTCCTAGTACCTATACTTTTTATATTTAACTGGGAATATTGTGCACATTTTTTGGAATCAGCCTTATAACAAAATACTTTGAACATAAATCTGTAATCTTCCTGGTAATAACTAGCCTATATTTTGTTTGATTTTGTAAAATTATATGAACAAGAAGTTACTTACAACTGACCCGGTTACACTGAACTATAGGCAATTCCCCATACTTCATCTCAGAAAGAAAACCAATAAACCTTCCAAAAAGTCAATCTATTTCTTTATCATTTGCCTTATACAGTATAATAGTGGTTATCAGGACAACCTGCAACATACCATGATGTACCTTTAGCTGACAGTTTAATAGACAGTCATCTGTACACAGCACTTTATCTGTGCTTCACACAGGCTCCTGGTTTCAAGTCTGATGAGCCCCACAGGCAATTTGGGAGACAAAGACGACCTGTAAGTAGCAAGAGGAGGAACCCCGGTGCAATGGTAAGCTCACAATCACCCTATAACTGTACTCAAATGAAAACAAGACAAAGGTGTATTTAATTTGGTCTCTTAAAAGTCTTGAGTTCACTCCTGACCAGGGACGCTGGAAGGTGCGTAGAGTTGGGGGTGCTGAAACTGTGCCCTCCTATTTCTGTTACTTTTATATAGTGTCTATATTTTAGGTTTTTTCTTTTATTGTGAAGCAGTATTTGATTTCTTATTTCAAAAGGCACTTTACAAACTTTACTTAATACTAAACTTAAACATCGTTATTGTTCTGCATTATAATAAAATAATAATATATCCAATCTACTTCTTTCTTGTTTTAGGCGTTTTCCCCTATGATTAAGGTAGGCCTACTGTCATCTCTCAGTGTGCTATTAACAAATGTAACATTTACCAGAACATTTTGCAATAATTCTGAGATTCTTGTGTTTATTATTCCTTTCCAGGTTGACAACGTGACATTTCAGGTAAGATCATGAGTAAAAAAAAAAAAAAAAAATTAAATGGTGTATACAGTATACTCACATATCAAAAAATGCATTGACGATGGTGACACCAAGTCCTCCCGGAGTTGTGCCTTTTGTCATTAGTTTTGCTTTCAATAACTTCGTAAACAGTGGCAGTAAGCGAACAGCTACATGCAAGGTGTATGGCACCAAGATAAATGATGCCAATTCAACGTCAAACTTCATCAGGCATCTCAAAACGCACCCAGATAGGTCAGTAACTTGCTAATGTGAAAGAGACGTTAAATTTAGCATATATCGTCAGAGGTAACAAGCTAACCATCGCAAAGTGTTGTGCTAATGCTTGGAACAGGCAAATTGTATCTTTATAGTTGTATCCATATGATGTGACAGACCTAGAGTTAATATTTCACCAGGTTGTTGTTAAATAGCAATACAGAAAGTATCAGTTCTCACATGTTTGACCATGGTTGGTGTATTAACTTTCAATACGGATGTTTCCCTCAAACTTTGAACACTGAACAATGTAATGCATGATGAGGTTGGGCTTTACAGCCAGTTAGTAACACAGACAAACGTGTATTATTTGGTGCAGATACCAAAATGTTGAAAAATACAGTTTTGTAATTGTAACAGAGTTCTTAATTTGTGTTTCTTCAGATTACATTGCAGTAGACCCCATAAAGTTATCCTACAACTGATTTTGATACTGTACTGTATGGATGGTAGCTACAGGACATGCTTTGAATTCATAAGATTTAACAATACAGTGTTAGGGACAGATCAGATGGCCAGAGACTTGAGACTTGACTTGGACTCGTGGCAAAAGACTTGAGACTCGACTTGGACTTCCACAAAATGACTTGTGAACATCTCTGGCTAAAAGTGCCCTCCTATTTCTGTTTATTTGTACTTTTTTTTTTTTTTTAAATAATTTTAAAACATTGTCTATATATTTAACATCTGTTGCTTTGATATTTGAGTATTTGATTTGTGCTTTTGAAAGGTGCTTTAAAGACTATTCTTACTACTAAACTTAAACATTGTTATTGTTCTGCATGTATTATTCTAATATATTCTATCTACTTCTTTTTTGTTTTAGGCGTTTTCCCCTATGTTCAAGGTAAGCTTACTGTCTTCTCATTTTTTCCAAACTTTATTTTTATTGTTTTCTTGACATATCAACCTATGGAAACAATACACAATGTGGATTTGACAAAGTACACTCCCTCCCCCCTCCCACTACCGAGATAGCAACACTGAAATTAATAGTTACAACTTCAATAAGACAGAAATACTCAGATATACAGACACACACATAAACACATAAAATAAAAATACAGTTAAATAATAATCATAATAATAAAAGAAAAGGGGAAGGGGGGGTATCTCCGGAGTTGTGTATGGGATTGGGTTGGCTTGAGTTTACGGGAGCAAGGGAGGGGAGAAATGGGTCAATGGGGTTGAGGGAGGAGAAGAGGGACATAAAAGGACCCCAACTTGAGTGGAAATGTTCTGCTTTATTTTGTCTTGTGTGTCTAATTTTCTCCAGATGTAAGGAATTCATTAGGTCTCTCATCCAATGTATAAAGGACGGTGGCTGTGGGGATTTCCAGGCTGTAAGAATCAGCCTTTTGGCAATTAAAGTGGCAAAAGCCAGCGCATCTTTCTGATGTTTAGAGAGAGGAACGTCTCTAGGAGGAAGGCCAAAAAGTGCGACAAAGGGAGAGGGGTCAATTGTTGTGCTTGTGTTAAAGGCTTTAGACATAGTGTTGAATATGGATTTCCAAAAAGTAAGTAAAGTGGGACAGAGCCAGAACATGTGCATCAATGTAGCCGGAGCCTGTCTACATCTATCACATATAGGGTCAATACCAGGCTTAATCTTAGAAAGTCTGGTTTTAGTCCAATATATTCTGTGAACAAATTTAAGATGGATGAGACTGTGACGTGCGCAAATGGAGTGTAAAACTTCAGTCCAGTCATCGTCCTCAAACTTAGAGTCAAAGTCAGTCTCACACTGATGTCTTACAGTCAGAGCCTCAGATGATGTGGAATTAGCAATAAGGGCATATAGGCGGGAGGCATCTCCTTTGTTGTGCGGATTGGTTTGGAAGATACTATCCAGAAGAGTTTCGTGATATTAACACACTTAAAATTTTCTAGAAAATTTGCCAAAAACTCTGAGTTTCTTGTGTTTATAATTCCAATGTGACCTTTCAGGTAAGATCATGAGTAAAAAAATAAAAGTTTTAAAAGTTTTATACAGTATACTGTATGTTTGACATGACAGACTTTACTGAATAATAAAAAAAAAAATTCAACTAACCGTGTGGCGTTTCATCCATAGAACACTACTGCTGTATCCCTGAAGGAGGTAAACAATATGATTCAGTGACTTAATTAACTTTAATTAAAAAAACGATTTACCTTTTGTTGTAAAATTCGACATCTTATGAAATGTTTTGATTCCACTGACCCTCTGTGTTAAAATCTTACAGGGGGAGAACATATTTTTGATGCCAAAGGTGACTAAAGAATCAATTTCAATATAAAGTTTTATCACAGTTAAAGAATCAAAAGAAAGATCATAAACTTTAAATGAAAACTAATGACTGACAATCCATTCATAGCACGGTGGAGGAGGACCTCACCACGATAAGGTATGAAACGTTTTTTTGTATCTCTTTGTAGCAATGATTACAGTATGAAAGCTCAGCAAGTCTGATTTTGACTGTTACTTGCTTTACAGGGAGGAAGACACGGGCCTCCGAAGGATGAGGTATACTGGCTGTTTGTCAAACTTTCATTTCAGTCAAATATTTTGAAAAACAAAAACACTTTACTTTCTACTCTGGCTTGTTTGTTTAGACTTCAGAATTTTGCCTGTTTGACCTCCAAGACAACATCATTGTGATTTTTGTTTGTCTTTATTTCAATATCAGCAATATGTGAAGCTCATCTACAACGCCACAGAGCCGGTAATCTACTTGATGTTTACTGTACATTATATGTTTTTATTTTGTCTTCAATAATAATCATGATTTCTCTTTTTCCATTTGAAGAACAAAGTCTCCATTGAGTTTGGGGTTGTGAAACCTGTAAGTACAGTCAATATATTGATTTTATATATATATATATATATATATATATATATATATATATAATGTTCTATATAATATTTGTTGTTAAAATGCAAAATTCTTGACTCTCATGCAACCTTTTTGGTTCTATGTGCAACTATTTAATCACCAGTATATGTAGCAGTCAACCTCCTATTAGTAGTAACACTACTAGAACCTGCCTTTATCTTTTATATTAAACTGGGAACATTATGCACATTATTTGGAATCAGTCTAATAAAAAAAAGTAGGCTTTTAGCACATTTCCTTGTTTGGCTAATTGGAAAAACTTTTCTATTTTCAAGATGAACCTTGGTGAATTTGTTGGAAAGGAAGACAATCCAGAAGAAGATTACTAGCAACTTCAAAAGGTGAGGTTAATGGAGTAACACTGATTACATTTAATTCCCTCATCATCACTTTGCTACAGTAACTGCTGCTAACGAATGTTCTTATCTCACACTTACCTCAGAAAGAAACCAACAACTACACTGTACAACTACAAGTTTGATCAACCAACTTTAGAGACGATTATGGATTTCTCTTCTATGGTTTATTCTGAGAAATCACCCATGTAATTCATCATTTTCCTGTCAAAGCATAATTTCAGTGTACCACAATAAAACTCTTAAACAAATTACGTTGGCAAGGTTCTTTATTTGACATGCTCAGAGAGCAAGGAGCAGATTAGTGAAACAAGCAAGACAGTTTCAGTTTAATATAAAACATTTATATTATTTGAGTACAAATAAATTGCATTTGGAAGAATGGCACACTCCAGTACATTTTGCAGAAGAATGAGTGATGTGGCCGAACACAGAAATTCATGTTTGAATGATCGCCTTGTTGTTATTTCCCAGGTGACATCTAAGGCTCAAACAGGAAAGGGAAGTTGGACTGACCCTGGAGAAATGTTTAAAAACAAACAAAAAAACAATCACACCCTGCACAATAAATGACAATGAGGATTTTGTGTATGTGCATACACATTAATGTGCAAAAGCTTTAAAGGTTGAGTGTCATTGTATAAAATCATACCTCATCAACCCCTGGGCCAGATGCATCGCCACGAGGATCAGGAGGAATTGTAGGAGACTCTTTATGTGTTCCCAGTGGCCATGTCTGATGTAAATAGAAAGAACACAAAAACACAGCAATTAGACTGAACTGGTGCACTCTTGTCTCTTTCCTTGGTTTATTGGTGAAATTATAAAAAAATAAAGAGATCATGTACAGTAGTGTACTCACCCTCTCTGTTTGCACCTTAGGCTGAGAAGACTGCTACAATGGGAAGATATGCAGGAAAATTAGATTACAAAGTATATACATATATTAAGTATTTACCTACATATTTTATTTTAAATTCTAAATTTGACATTTTCTTGTTTTTCAAGCGGCCTCAGACACACAACCATGGACATTAACAGATGACAAAAAAATAAGATTGATCTCTGTTACAAGCATCATCTGCACAAAACTAACAAACTTATAAGCTGCAAAGGTATCATATAACAGTGCCAATATAGCAGTTGCTTAACACTTATTCAACACTGAAATGTGTCTGAGGTGACATGATTTCAGCATTGTGTGGTCAATATGGCAGACAGTCGACTTTGCTTCACAGTCACCGCACATGACTCAGCATCTGCAGCTATGTTATTATCATTAAGTCTTGTCTTTGTCATAATAGTCTGCTGCATCTGTTCTTACACTTAATTCAAGGTAGCAAAGGGAAGTTGATAGACACAATCGTCGCGATATTTTGAAATAATTTTAGCAGTAGCTCTGTTTATTCCTTTTTTTCTTTTTCATCTCAATATGTAGCCAGTATGCACTGAATATTTCTATGCTGATCTCTATTGGCAAATCTTCATTCAGCCAGTGTTTAAAAAAAGAAAGAATGAAATAACATGTTACGTTTGTTTTTGAGCAATAAACACAGAGAAATCGGGACTATCTTTTCTTTATTTCATGCCATCTTGCATGTCTCACCTGAAGAGGGAGCTGTGGTCTCTGTGTGGTTCTCTCCAGCTGTTGCTGACCGTTGTTGGGCTGCACCACCGCAGTGTTCCTCTGCTGGGGATAGCCGTAAGCAGGCACAAAGTAAGGAAAGCCCTGTGAATGATAGAATCAATTTAAATCTGCAGTGAGCACCTAAATGAAAATATTGAGGTTTGCACACAGGTCAATATGTTTTCCTTCATACCTGCTGTCTAGGAAGCTGAGGAAATGCATAGGACGGGTACTGGAAATGTGGAAACATCTAAAGGAAATTTAAAACCGTTATTATTTCTCCATATGACTGTGAGGAGCAGCAGCTAACTATCACTGTATCTCCATGCTTTGTTGTACCTGAAATGGGTTTTGGCCCTGCTGAGGAACATCTGGAGTGTTGGAGTCCTGTTGTGGTCCAAGTTGCTCTTGCTGGCCGTTGGGGATGAACATGGGCGTAAAATGGTTGCCCTGGTTGGGGAGAAACATCTGGGGCCCCTGGGGACCGAAGGGACCGGCCACTTGAGGGTTCAAGTTCACCACCGGTGGAGTGAACAGCACATCAGGCTGCTGCTGCAGTACATACTGAGGAAACATTGAAGATGCCTGGAGAAGAGGGATTTGGTTCAGTTTGCTTTTCCCTTTTGTAAACCTTTTTTAATCTGACAAAAGAATGTACCTAATATTAGTGCTGTAACTCAAGGTAATAAATGCATAGTAAAACGTTTCCAGTACCTGTGTTTGTCCAAGAGTTGCAAGAGTTAGTCCATTCAGTCTTAGGATCTGAACACACAAAATGGTTGTATTAAATGTGGTAATATTATTCCTGTGACAAGGGATTTTGACTTTGCAACCAACAAACATAAAGGTATTAACAGCTATATTTACCTCATTGCTGTTGCTTGCAATAATACCAATCTGCAACTGTAAAACACAAAAAACAACACTTTATCTCTGCTATTTTAGATGATGTGAGAAATATATGCTTTAGCAAGACAGAGCTCTAACTCACTGGAAGTGCAAAGCTTGTTTTGAATAAACAGATCAATAGAAAGGCAGTCTGCATATTCGTATTCATGATGTCCTGTAGTCTGTAAAACAAAAGGCATGTTTACAAAAAAGACTCCATAAATGCAAGATGTTTCATGCTTTCACTGAAACAACGTGCATTACAAAATCATCTTACCGTTTCTCTGGTTCTGCTTTCGCTCTCTGTGTGCCTGTCTCCTCACCTTGTCAATATCCCTTTTAACGTCTGTCCATGTGAGCTGTTATAGTCCACTGCCAACCCATCCAGACAATGTGTGGTCAGTGTGACAGACATTTCTCATGGCATCAGACTCAGACACTTACAACACAGGACAGGTAAGTATGTCATTAGGTCTAAGTCATGTCTCTAAACACCATGACATGGTCTGCGTCAAATCCACAATCCTCTTTCCAAATACATTACATAGCAGCCTTTTATTGACTGATTTGCTTTAACAGGCCAATGCTTTTCAGTTTAGGGGAAATGTTTACATAATGCATTCCTTATATGTTATGTAAGGTTTTTGTTACTGTACTTGACATTGTACTTGCACATAAATAGACATAACAGCTAAAAACAAGGACAACAAAGCTGAACAAGCATGAACATTGTATACTATGTACAGACATAAACATAACACAGACAGTGATGATATCTACATGTTAAAAAACAGTGTGTAAAGACTATAAAATTATATTATTTCCAGGTATAGTGATGTTTGTTGTTACAGGGTTATGTAAACTCAAGCTTCAACTTGTCCTATTTTTCTAAACCTGAAATGTGACCCTCAGGTCTTTTTTCACAGCAGATATTTTGACTTGTTGTAGCAGGAAAAGCACAAGTGTTACCAATAACATTAAAAAAAGGCTCCGTTCTAGTCAAGTGTCCCAGTAAGCCATGACAGTATGACAGTTATTTACACCTGTGCGTTACCTACTGTGACATGTTTGCCCTTATTGGCTGAGTTACCGCTCTGGAGAAAAAACCTAAATAAACTTTGTCTTTATTTTTTTACGTTTTTTTGCAGTTGTGGCAGTCCATCATTAGTGAAGTTGAATACGTTTTCTGACAGAAACAATATGTGGTGCAGGTACAAAATATAGGTTACTTGTAATTAAAGCAACACTATGTAACTTTTCCCGCTTCAGTCCCCCTACAGGTTGGAAGCGGAATTGTCCATTACACTGTATATGTATGGGCCAGAATGGGACTTTGGGGGGGTGGGGTCTGGGTGTTGTGCCCCAGCAAAATTTTGAGCATCAAATACTTCATTTCCTGCATTTTGATACACTTTTATGCACCAATTCACAGCTAAAATAAAGAAAACACATGACAATTCAAAATATGTGAAAAATATAATGGAAAGTATGTTGATGTGTGTCATTGCGCATTTTTAAGTGGGTATATGGAAATCCTGGAGCTTTCTTAGTGAGTATACTGCGTATACCTGCGTATCACGTAGACGACACCACTGTCTCTGTAGCACCTACAGTGGATATTTGTTTCTCAAAACTCTGGTTGAATATAGGCTACCTGACAGTACGTATTTGTGGTGCTGCAAAAACATGGCCAGAGGTGTGTATAGTGTGTGTCACATCCTGTTTGGTGGGTTGATTAAATGGTTTACTCTTCGTCCTAAAAGAAGACAGAAACATTTTGGAACCTACAGTCAATGGCTGGGACTGATTTCCTTCTCTGATGCATTTTAATGAGTTCAGGCACAGGCTTTTCACAATAAGAGAATCCTTTGTGAAACAGAAAAAACAAATGATTAAGGTGGGATTTAAACTCACAACCTTCAGACTGTGGAACAGTTACTCTTCAAAGTGAGCTATCAAGGTTCTGAAATATCTTAATACTTGACTTAAGGTTAACTTCACAGAGTCAGTTGACTTCTGTGCTAGATAAATGTAATAAACTATATTAAAGGGTTTTGAATGGTTATCAGTTATATCTTGGAAAGTGTTAAAGTTTTTTTGAAGGATTATCAGCACATTTAAGATGTTTTTTCATGGATTAATGTTTTTAATGGATTATCTGCATGTTTAAGAGGTTGAATGGGCAACAAAAGGAAATGACAAACTTTGTTTCTCTGCAGGTTGCTGAAGGTGTTTCTCAGCCTCAGAGATGGTCCTGCGGGGAGTGACGTTGACTGACACCCAGGAGATGCCGGTTCGTAAACCCCGCCTAAGCTAAGCCACACAATGGAGTGTTTTTGATGGATGGATGTGGTATCGTTTGTGGATTCCTACGTGATTTCAACTTGCAAATTTTCAACATCGATTTCAACTTGGGAACTTGCGAATTTCAAACATTAATTTAAACTTCCAACATCAATTTCAACTTGCGAATTTCCATCATTGATTTCAATTTGCGAACTTGCGAATTTAAAACATTGATTTCAACTTCCAACAACCATTTCAACTTGCGAATTTCCAACATCGATTTCGAGTTTCAGAATTTCTATTTTTAAAAAGTAATACATTTTTATCACTTTAAATTTGTTTTAGTCTGCAGGCTGTTCAGCGGAAATTATTAAAGTATTAAATAATTAAAAGTGTTAAACCCCTTAACATATACAGAATAATATCACATATGACTACACTTTGTGTCATGTAACCTTTAACACAGAAAGAGAAAAGATTAATATTAAAGAGACTCTCCTTTCCTGAGAAACTTTCCCAGAGGTCGTTTGTACAATTACAATCTATATTTACTTTATAGTGGCGCTGCCCTCTAGTGGCCGTAGTAGTTATGATAGGAGCAAACCAGGAAGTAAGGCCACCAACTGGCTGCACTAGTGTTCAGTTGTCTTAGTATGTTTTTAGCAGCATAAAATACAGTATACTGTATAAGTTACATCATTCTGATTCTAATCATTTTAAGATGAGGCCCTACCCCAAGGCAGTTAGAGCAATAGCCCCTCCAAAGGTCTGTGCCCGTCCCCATGTCAAAATGTCTTCCAGGAAGAAGAAAAAAGGCCTACATGTGACAGATTTTTCATGTTGCACCAGCACAGCTCACATCTTCATCAGCTGTTTACTGTAATTCCTCACCTGTTTCAATTGGTTATTTCAACTGCAGTGAGTTAAACCCAAAAACAGCTCTTCTTACTTTGGGCCTTGTTTAAAACCGGGATTTTGTCAGGTTTTATTCATCACACATATCAAACGATTCTATGCTATCCAGACAATGTGGTGTCATTTTGCTTTATTATGTATGGTTTTCCCCTGTTATAGAGGGCCAAGCCACCATGACCCATGTTACCATCCAGGGGGTCAGTGTACATTAACAATAAACTGGACCGGACTAAATACACTGAAGCCCTCTACAGGAAAGGCCAGAGGTGTCTGTCTATTTTCTGAGGAGGCTGAGGTCCTTCAACATCTGCTGGTCAATGCTAGGGATGTTTGATGAGTAAGTGGTGGCCAGTGCTATCCTGTTTGCTGTTGTTTGCTGGGTAAGACAATCAAGGGTAGCAGACACCAATAGACTCAACAATCTGATTTGCAAGGCCAGTGATGTTGTGGGGGTGGAGCTGGACTCTTGGACAATGTCTCCCATCCACTCCATGACCTGCTGGTCAAGCACACAAGTACATTCAGTGCCGAGATGCACCATAGAGCGCCACAGGAAGGCATTCCTGCCAGTGGCAATCAAACTTTTCAACTCCTCCTTCGGAGTGTCAGGCACTCTGAGTCATTGGACTGGCTCTTGGTGGACCTATTTCACCCCTGTCAGCAGCTATAACCACAATTTACTTATAATTTATATCTTCTACAACACTGACTTAACAGTACAATAATTGGGTGCAAGAGCTCTGCGATACTCTGGCAATAATAATGCATTTATACTGCATACCACATTTCATAGAACTAATATTCTTATTTATTTATAATATCCTTGCATTATAACACACATATTTGTTATTATTATTATTATTATTATAATTATTATTATTATTATTTTACAATGTGATTATATGTTGTAGGAAACATTTTTACATACTTATTTCTTTTTTCTATCTTTCTCAAAGTTTATAGACTTTTTTATGCTAGAATTGGAGAAACTGTGACCAATAAAGTAGTTGTGATTCTGATATACTTATAACCCTTAGGTGGCAGCAGAGAGCCACTATACATTGCATTGATGATCACAGTTTATTGGTGAGAATTGTGTGATTCAATACAACAGGATTAGCTGGGAGACTTCTAAATGAGGGCGCACATGTAAGTAGTTTTTTTGTAGATTATGGTGAACTTGTGTGTGTTGTAGCAGTGCTTTGCTATTGAGAACGAGGTAGCATGCTAGCGTTAGCATGCTAGCGTTAGCGTTAGCATGCTAACGCTACGAGCTAATGGTTGCGGTTAGTCTGCTCGTTTCGGCTTGTGACGTCACAAGCCGTGCCGATTTTGAACAGCTCACCCAGAGACTGAAGGCAGGACACATTCAGAAACCGTATCTCACTCTAAACAGCATGGATGGATTTTTTTCAAAGTTTGTATGTGTGTGGAAGCACCATAGACACAACATAACAACCCAAATCCAAGAAAAAGTGATTTTTTCATAATATGGGCACTTTAAAATTCAAAATAAGAGGGTTCCACGAAACAAACTCTCATTTAAAGTATGATTTATTTTATTGGTCAGTTAACATGTCACATCAATTGCTTTTTTAATAAGATTCATTCTAAAGTAAACATTTTAAAGTAACACATAACACACAAAGCTTCCATGGTCATTGGTGATAGACAAAATCATACAATTCAAGTTATGCTATCACTTTGACAATTCTTGTGTATTTGATTATGTGTCCTCTTAAACATCTTCATGATGTTCTTCTTTGTCACAGAGAGTTGTTGTCGTTTCAGTGGGAGCTGGAATCTGAGAGAATGAAGAGGGAACAGCAAGTGAATGAATTAGACATTACAGTAATAAAGACTTTGCAGCAAGACAAAAAAACACACTCATATCAGACAGTGATGATGTTATCCACATAGATCTGCTTCTTTGCTTGGGATTTACACAATCTTACCTGAGTATCCACAGTAGTCTTTAAGGTGTCCTGTTTCATAACCTGACGCTGGAGAGTCAAAGAACAACAATTAGCCATTGTAGCTTCCATTAGTATTCACATACAGTAATACAGTTTGCTTGGTTCCTACCCTAAATCTCATCAGTGGATCAGGCTGAAGAGGAAGCTGCTGTTGCACGGCACCGTCGATGATCCCCTAAACAAAGGCAGCAAGATTTAGTGATTCAAGCAATTTGTTAAATTTCTACAAATCATCATGCAATCTGTAATAAAAGTGTATTGTGGACTAAGAATCAGTGATATTGAGTGATTACCACCAGAGGCTGCTGAGGAGGATTCATTTGTGCCATTTGAGGGACTGGAAACTGCCAATAGACACAAAATACATACATTGATGCTTTTTGTGTGGTTCTCTAAAGCCTTAAACAATGTCAAATGATGTGTGTTAACACAATTACAGTATGTGCAACACTAACCCCATTGACTGCAGGGACGGCGTACACATTGGGAATGGGGGCCAGTGCAGCAAAAGCAGGAACTCTGGGAACAAACTGAGAGGAAGAGATATGCGATTGTTCATATCAGGGTTATTGTGGTTTAGTATTAAAAAAATGTGTTATATAAAAGATCAGATTTGATATTTTGCACTGTTGCATTGTTGTACAAACATATGATGTCATAAATCATATCATGCATTATCTGGCTTAACAGAAATCTGAATTCAGCTCATAATGCGTAAATTGGTGCCTAATGATAAAGTATTTTTTGTCTGCTAATGATGAAGACATCAGGCACCAACAAGCGAGACAACAGGAGAGCTCCATCTTGTGATGTGGTTAAAGTTCAAAGAAAACAACCAAATTCATTGTTATAACATGCACGTACTGCACATTGTTTTGGATTATAAATTCTCTTTTTTCACCACATGACATTTTTTTTATTTTTTTACAGGATTGATTTAACACCCAGTTTTAATCTTTGTGCACGGTTATAACCTACAATTATCATCAGACTTTTTGACTAGTTCCTGATTTGATCAGAATCAGAAAAGGTTTTATTGCCACAATAAGTACACTTATGTGGAATTTGCCTTGGTGAAAGGTGCATACATAAACAGACAAACAAACACATTAAACATGAATGTGAAATAAACAATACAGAAAAACAAATACATACATACAAAGTAACTGTTGCATAAGAAAAAAAAGAGGCTGAATGGGCTGAGTGCAAAGATATATTACAGTAATACGTTTAAATAAAACCTAAGACTCCAACTCTTCTTCATTAATCTTAAATTCTATCTTCTAATTTTTCTTTCCAGTTAAACTGATGTAATCAAAATGACAACCTGATAAACTCACCTGAGCAAACTGTGGCCCGTTGACACCTGCCCCACCACCAGCTGCCATGACTGGGTTCAGGCCTCCAGCCATTCTCCCAGGGTTCACTCCGTTTGCCATCCCTGCCATCAATGCTCCGTTCATACCAGTCATACCTGCCAGCATTCCTCCGTTCATACCGTTCATACCTGCCATCATTCCTCCATTCATACCGTTCATACCTGCCATCATTCCTCCATTCATAGCATTCATAGCATTCATAGCATTCATAGTATTCATAGTATTCATAGCGTTCATAGCATTCATGGTGTTCATAGCATTCATAGCTGCTATCATCCTCTGTTTCTGTGTGAAGAGTGAGAAAGAGTGTTTTTTTTATTTTTAACCATGATTTGATTTTGGATTATTGCACTGATCACGCATAGATTAGTAGAAATGTAATGTTTCTTACCTTGCCTGCATTGACCTGCAATAAGTATAGAGACCAGAAGTTACATGCACTGCTTTTTATGTAAGATAGATAGATAGATAGATAGATAGATAGATAGATAGATAGATAGATAGATAGATAGTACTCACATAGCAGATGGTTGCTACAAATGTTATGAGAAGAAGAAACTTCATTTTGCAGCCTGAAACCTGTAAAAACAAAGAGGCCAGAATAGATACATTTAACTCATAAAATCAAAATAGTTGTTGGTAATATATGCATGATATTACTTAGAACATGATTTCTGTATTTTCATACTGAATTACACATTAATTCTGATCACATTATTATAAAATCTCAATTGCACAATACATACCTCAGTTATTTTTGCTTTCAAATGTCATGTGCCAAGGTGGACTACAGTTGCTTTCTGAATTTAGAGCACCTTTTATCAGTCCCAGAGATTATTATGAGCCAATTAGAGTGGAGAACACTTGTTCATAAACTATATTTGTCACCTGTGTGTCATGGGAACCTGTGTGTTATATGACATGTTCTTTTTCTAAGGAAGATTTAAAGAGATGGAACCGTGAGCTGCCTATATTCAAAGACACTTAAAGACACTTAACCCTATTCAACCATCTAACATTGTTCTCGATAGCAGCTGAGCGACCACAAACAATAACAGAGTGATTCAGTGTCTTGGGAAGGGTTTCTGGAGGTTTCTGGAAGCTACTGACTAAAAACCAGCACAAACCATCTAAGTGTTGCGGGTTGTGGTCACAGGAGGCAAACAACTGACATCATCATCAAGTGCTTTTATAAAGAAACCATGAAAAACACTAGTGTACACTTAAATGTAATTAAAGATCTACCTAGCAAGCAGCACACTGTTTATGAGACGATAGTTGTGACTTCAGGAAAACAGCTATGCAAGAATGACATCTCAGCAAATGTTATAATGCAAAGTTAAAATACGTGCCCCAAGCATGTCTAGAGGGAGCCCTCACTGTAGTTTGTGTTTTATATTTGTCTCAGGCGGACTTTTACTCATACCAGTCCTAAAATAGCTTCTCATATTGCACAACAACTCAACAGACCCCAGACTGGCAGGATAAAAATCTGGGTGGGAAATTGTCCCTCTCTCATTACCACCACTGAGGTGCCCTTGAGCAAGGCCTTTAACCCCAGCTGCTCCAGTGGAGTTGCTCAGTGGCCAGCAGATCAGACTGTGGTTGTACTGGGCAACTTCCAGGTATGAATGTGTAACTGTGTGAATGTGACAGGTCATCGTTGCAAATGAGAAGGTGTTCTCAATCGACTTACCTGGATAAATAAAGGTTAAAAAAAAACACAAACAAAAAAACAGTGATGACCACAAAATTTCAGACCGCTTTTAATTTGTAAAAGCCTATAATGTTGCTGGTATGGTGGTGCCGATATTTATCTGTCAGGTTTCATCAGCTCATTTTCTTAAGATGTTTAGAGCCATTACAAGCATTTCCCAGTGTGGTTGGCTGGGTATGTTGTCACATACTGAGGCTGTCTGGGGATGTTTTTTTTTTTTTTTTTTTACTGCTGACTGAGCAGCCCACAGCAGACCAGGTAAACACCCGCTATAGAAGTCTGGTCTGGAGCTTTATACTAATTACACACTGTCATGCCGTTCAAATTAAGTAACATGTTCTTCCTGTTTGCAGTTTAATGTGGCGACAAATGGTATTTCCTAATGTGATTGTGTAAAATGTGTTTTTGTATGTATGGTTCATGGATTTATAGAGGATTTATTTCTCATTATGTCACAGCCTTTATAAACAAGAATCTGTTACCGTGATGTAAGTAATGTGTTTAGGATGTCTTTCATATTTAGAAACCCAAATCACCAAGTTGCAAGGAGTTGCAAGCAGTGTACTGTTAATAGAAATGTGTGCATATTTGTACCTCATACACAAAAATAACATCAGAGCCACACCCAGGAAGCTGGTTGATGTTGTACAGTGTTTTGCTCAAGTACACTTTGGCAGACACATTTTTGACTCCAGATGATGAGAATGTGTACATGTTTTGTATTGCTACTAGGGTTGGGTATCGTTTGGGTTTTTTTCTGATACCGGTGCTAAATTGATACTTTTAAAATGGTGCCGGTGCCTGAACCGGTGCCTGAACCGAAATATATATAATATATTTATAATGTATATAATAAAATATAAAAAAAGGAGCACAAAACGACAGTAAGGCCATATGGACAAAATTAAATGATTGATGTAATAACAATAACTTATAACAATAACTTATTTCACCAGTAAATTGCTGGTAAATGACAAAAACAAGCACAAGATGGGAAAAGGGTATTTTACAACAACTTAAAATGCACCACAAGGCTGGTGAGTTTCAAGTAAACGCACCGTCTGTGTGTTGGTGTTGTAATCCTCTACAGGAAAATACAGTCACACTTTACATCACTTAACGTAAACTGTCAGCATTTTAACCATTGTGTTTAATCCAGCTACTAGCTAATGGTAACGTAGCGTCCCGTGCAGCAATGCTTCTGAAAAAAAAAAAAGTTAGGCACCGAAATGAGGAACCGAAATTTTCATTCTTATTCGGTCTCGTTACTACCGTTTATGTCGGAACCAGTGCCCTATTGGCACCGCGTTTCGGTACCCAACCCAAATTGCTACATTGGAATAAAAACTCAACAAAGATTCAACAATTGACTTTCATAATTTATTGGTCATTAGTTATGCTTTATAACATTTAAGCATGAACAGCAAGTAGTGAGACAGGATCAGAGTGTGGGGAATGAATCATGAGATATCTGTGCGAGCTGTGTGGTCTCATTTTGCTTGCAGCTCCTCCATCACCATCCCAGAGCATTCTTCCTCATCTTCAGCTGCCATCACCTTCATCACTGGAGACTGAGTCCTCCTGAGGCGAGCTGCCACTGAACGCTGAAACCTCACTCTGCCAGCTGTCCTCCCACCAGCAGCGGCGGGTTGTTGCTGGTTGTTCAGCCCGGCCACCGAGATCAGCTGCACTTGGCCGGGAGTCAACAGGGCACCCTGTGGGTTTCCTCCAGCATTTCCCTGTGGCAGCACAGCAAAAAGTGTGACAGGCCCACCCCTGGCACCCTGATTCATCTGCCCCTGTGGATTCACACTGGCTGTGCCTGCCTGCCCCACAAGAAATGCCCCACCTTGTGGCAGAGCTCCGATAGGAATTAGCTGCTGCAGGGGAGCCTGACCTACTTGGTTCCTGACTGGCTGGATAAAAAATGAGCCACCAAGTTGGACCAAGTGTGCCACAAGAGGTTCACCATTTATTGGGACCCCGTTTTGAGCCCCAGGGTTGGCATTGTTGCCAGCTGCTGCTCCATTATTATTCACTCCCCCATTGGCAAGTGCCTCAGCACTCCCTGAAGACACACCACCCTCCACCACAACAGTCAAGGTCTGGAAGATAACCCACAGCACGCAGAACATGTTTACTCTCAGTCACAGCAGACAGTCGACAGGTGAAGAGTTGCTTCTTTCTTTGCTTATATAGAGAGTGTCAGATTCAATGATCACCAAGAAAGGTCCAATCAGAGTCCAGCGGTTTATCTCAAAACAACAAGTCACTGTAATCATCATGACCATGCTGCAGGCTATTTTCTGCTTTGTTACCTTACAGAGGGCCATTATTCAGGATTATGTGGCAAACCTTAACCAGGTGTCAGTGACTTGCATTCTCAAAAGGTTAGGTTTGTTTTTTCATGGTGGCATCAAGCAATGCGAATAACAAATAAAACGTGATATTAGAGCACAAACTGATGTTTCCCCTCTGGGTTCCACCAATATGATGCAATAACTTTATTTCAGGACTGAAAAAGAAAGTCGTCATTAACGTAGACATTGTAACATATTGTAGTATAGTATTGTAGTAAGTCCACTGCTGTCCATAAAGCTTTAATTAGAGCTACAATGAAACATAGCATGCAGAGACAAACAGATAAGAAACACAGTTATTGTTTTACATTTCCTACTGTAACAAAAGCATACTTAAACTTGATTTAAAGAGTAATTATGCACTAAATCACTCTAACATACAAACCACAGTTCTTTTGAAGTCTGGTACAGTACAACACCTTTTTATACCAATGAGCTGACATAAACTTTTCCCCAGTTTGGAATGCATTAGAAAACATCTGGATCTGGATAAAAACAAACCCAGCTAAATGACACATTCTTATTTTCTAATAAAATGATTATAGCAGCTTAGTCTAAATTACAGAACAAAGATCCAAAATGCCCAAACTTAGCCTGACACAAAATAACAGCAATGACCACCAACACTTGCCCTCTATAGCAGGAGGTAAAAATAAGTTTCTTTCATCTGTACGTGTCAGAGTTCTGTAGGTTACAGAGGTTCATGGAGGCTTCGATCTCAAGCTGCACTATCGGAGCAGCTTCACAAGCTTAGAAGAATGACAAAGTGAAGCTCAGAATAGCAGGTTGACATCCATATCATCTGTGGAGAGAATAGATAGCAGGCATTAATAGGATGAAACATAAATTACAATATTTCCCATATGCTTTAGAAATGCATGAGAATTATAGCAGACAAATATAAAGAAATTGTGGATAAATTGGCAGCGTTTTTACTGAACACCTATTACAGAAACAAATTGCTATGTACAGTATGTGATGTTACATTATAACTGGAATTGGATATGCTATTGTTAGTCATTTAAAAAAACAGACAAATAAATGATCAATTAATATAATTTGGTTAAAATAATGAGACACAGAAATATAAATGTGCCTCAATAGTTATCTAACTTCTTGTGAAAAATCTTCAAATTCATCACAGATATTTTATGTGAACATAGACAGAGTCTGTAGTGTCACAGATTTGAAACCAAAACGCAAAAGTTAAAGCCATTATCACTGATTAGAAAAGTGTACCACGGTATGTTGGTGACATAGTGTTGCTCTTACCATTATTGATACCAAAACAGGAAGTCCACTCTTTAAAGGACACCTGCTTGTCCTTATCAGCGTCGCACTCTTGGAAGAAGCGGGAGGTGCAGTGCTCCATCGGCACCAGAGGGACTCGAAGTGGGGCCAGCTCTGAGTGGGACAAAATTCTGCACAGGACGGATTAACATCCAATTTTGATCAATGTGAGCGTCTTATTCATATACAGTACAGTATGTTTGCAATACAATTAGACTCGTGAATGGGTTTTATGATATACACTGCAGTCTGGCAGGGGTTTTGTTAAATATGTGATATTCGCCAATCCTGCCTTTGGATACTTTACATTTTTGGCATGAAAATGGTGAGAAATGAACACTATAAGCAAAACATATTGGCTTCAGTGACTTTAATGTAGTATTTGCTTCCAAACACATGCTAGTGAGTATAATTTTTTAAATGTAATATAAAGGTTGAGAAAAATCCAAGTTTACTGTAAGCACAGAGGAATGAAATGTACCTGTCAGAAGGGTGTTGGTCCAGTTGTGCGAACTGCCAGTGCACTGGGTAGATGTACATGTTGTAGTTCTTCTCAAAGTCCTGCGCGAGCAGCTCAACGGAGTGATCACCAGCATGAAGACGCCGCTCACTCTCAAAGATTTTCTTCACCTACAGAATACAGAACACCACAGTTTTATTGACTTAAACATAGACTGCTAAAAATATACATTTTGTTTACGTTTTCTAAGGCTATGTAACATTCTGACTGACTGACTCACTCACTCACTAAGTGACTGACTGACTCACTGACTGACTGTTTTTAAGATTGAGAGAAAAATAGATATATTTTTCAAGAAACTTGACAATCTCAGTTTTATCAATAAGTATTAATTTTAGCAGCACATCTTACTCTAAAACGCTGTTTAGGAGTGAGGAAGCCAGGAGACATGGAGTCATGTTCATAGAGCTGCAGCAGCACATTTTTCAGCCAATCCCTCATTCGTAGAGGGAACTGGACCAGCTCAGTGTCCACACATGGAGGTATTACTGAGAGAGAAACAGAGAGAAAGATCGGGGTCAAAAAAATGTTTCCTGCACCATACTTTAACTAAATTGTTGTTGTTTAAACCATATACTCTGTGGTTAACTCACATTTGCATGGCCCAGTGTAGTCCAGATGAAGTCTGTGTCCTATCTTAGTTCCCTCCAGGTTGCATTTCGTAGCAAAGAGTTCACATGACGTATCATATGTTTTGTTGTTTGTCCCACAAACCTACAGAAATGAATTAACAACAAGCAACAATTAAATGCAATGCAGCAGCTGTTGAACACCACTCCAGTTAAACTTTCAGCAGATCATTCATACTTACATGATCAAACTCATTCACACTAGGAGGACATTCTGACGGCTCTTGACACACACAGCCTGGCTTATTGTCCGCATCAAGTTTACACGTCTTTCCACGTTTGCACGGAAAGTTGTCACATGGATCTAGAAGAAAAGACAGGCACCGCAATGATCTTTGACCTACACTTTGTCCTAATTACTAAAACAAATGGTATCAAGAATCATTTTCAGGACTGGTTTTGTTTTATTTTACAGTGTGATGACTGGAAACCAATGAGCTATAACCACTACCATCCCCTACATTCCTCTGCCATTTGAGTTTGTACAGCGATTAAACTTGATCTCTATTATTCTCTCCAGAGCTGTGTTTTGGTAGTGACCGTGAAGCAGAGTGACACTATTCATGCGGAAGTTTTAGCTAAATGATCCAGTCAGCAGATTCCCATGTGAGGCTGTTGGGATAGTGCATTAGTCAGTATGGTGAATGCTGAATTAACCAACCAGCAGGGGCTTCTGGGCGATGCATGCCTCCACTAACAGAGGGCCTGGAACTGGGGTAGAGATCCACTGTGGCTCTTATCTGCACTGGATTCATTCCCACTAAAGGACCCTGGGAAGTAAACATAAAAATGCAATGTCAGGAGATACTTCTTGGGGTAATAAAATAACAACAATTTACTGATCAGATTGCAGCACCACAGAAAAAGTAAATGTCAGGTTTCCCCAATGAAAACCTGCAACAACACATTTTGGCCACTCGGTGGCAGCAAAAAAACGCTGTAGACACAACAGTCACTATTATAACTTTTGATGTTGATATAGTCTTGCATTGTCAGACCTATCTTCACGGCGCTGTGGATTAAGGTCTGGCTACACCACACATACATTATGGGATAGGAGAAAAAAACGCTCTCGGTTGTTTGCATTTTTTTAACCCAATCACAATCTTCCTGGGCGGCGCTAAGCTCTGCACGCAGCAACGCAGCAATGCAGCGAAGCTGGCTCTGCGAAATGGTCTCAGGGAGGAAGTTGTTTTGGTAGAACATTTGCACCCCAGAAAAGAAAACGCCACATACAATATTAAATGAAGTTAATTGTTCACACAATACAGTAATGTGAGCTATTTAAATTAGCTGGGTACATGGTTAAACGTAATTTGCTCTTACCAATGTATCGCCGTGTGTATTTTGTTCATAGCAATCCTCTCATATGGGGCCCAACACGTCCCAGTTATATAGTAAATGCTGTTAACACATTCATTATCAATCATTCCCCGACAGAACCAAGCAGGCCCGCCTTGTTGCATGGTCCAAATTTCCTTCAAAACTTGCCTTTTTCAATGTGTAGCTTGCTAGCTCGAAGTTTGTTGTTGTTTCCCGAAGCAAACAGAGTTTGAGAACGGCAAGATTGAGAGAGCGGAAGGTGAGGGACATCCAGCGCATGAAATGTACTTCCGTTGATCCAGACTAATGTTGATGTGACTTGTTAGCAACAATTGCCTATTAACATAGCTATCAGATATAGAACATCAAGGTCATGGCCACCTGGTAATTGTAAGTCCAATATTCATTGTTCTTTTAGCTCTGTTATTGGTCTTCACCAACTCCTGAGGTAATTTAACTTGACTCTTTAGCAGCTAAATGCTCCACTATGTTTACCAGCGAGACGCTGGACTTGGTCTGCCATTTGGTGCTGCGGGTAGTGTACAGTGGATTATTAGAGTGCTGTTTCACTGGAAACAGCTGTCTGCTGCTGCCAAAATCACAATGAGAGCGGTATAGATGACCTACAGTATATGTAGAGGTGAGAGGAACTGCACAGTCGAGTGATAGATTGGTCAATATGAGCAACCTCTTTCACAGTAATTATGTGATCCATTGCTAATTTAAAAATATTGATTATTACCATTTTAAAGAAAGTAAATGTACAGTTCATGTATGCATTACCCATTTCCCTGCCCTTCTCCTCTTTGCCTTTTGGGCTGTATTGTCAATGCTGCTGTCAGATGCCTGAGGATCCTGTTGGCTTTCTTCCTGTCCAGACTGTGTTTCCTCACTCTGTGGAGAGTGCTTCCTTGCCCTCTTGTTTTTCTTTTGCTTCCTTGTCTTTCCCTTGGTGTGACCTCTGCTGTCATTCTTATTTTTCGCTTCCTCCTTTCCAGCCAGTTGGGGCCATGATTCAAACGCTGTATTGCTCTTTGGTTCTTCAGGCTCCGCATTTGCTACAGGTTCTTTCTCATCGACGTCTTTTGATCTGAGATCTTTGTCCTGATCAGATACTTCCTCACTGTCCACCGCCTCAGTGTTTTGTACGTCTTGTATATAGACAGCATCAATGGTGGGCAGTCCTTTCTCACCGGTTTCCTTCTCTTTAACATCTGTGTTTGAAGAAAGTTGGGTGTCATCAGTGTGGGGTTTTAATTTAGCGGATACAATCTGTAGAGGTTGTAAGATGCCACTATCAGCAGCATAGTCCAGATCAACTGGGATCTCTGACTCTGTGCTACCATCTGTTTCCTCCAGCAATTCAACTTGCTCAGACTTTTCGTCTTTTTCCTTGCGTGACATATTTTCCATCTCCACCTCTTCTTTCGCCAGCATTTCAGCATCTCCCACACTCTCTTCCTTTACTTCTTCTTCCTCATCTGTCACGTCTTTATTGTCTTCTCGCATTTCTCGTTTATCGTGCAAGTTGTCCTCCTCATCATCAATGGTCTCCACAGCCTCACCAGACTCCAGCCTGCCTTTGTCCGTCTCAGCTTCTTCTTCCTCTAATACTCTTTCTTCTGCTTCCTGCTCTTCTTCTGCTTCTTTCTTCAGGAGGTCGACCAACTCATCCTCACTCAGCAGGACTGCAGTAGTTTTGTCGCTCCTTTCAGTCACCTCAAACTCTCCCTCCTCCTTGTTTGCATTAGCATTGTCTTGGGAGCTCAGGTCCTCGTCTTCCTGCTCCTGGCTGCTGGCCTCAAACGTGACTAAAGTGGGTAAGGGCTGTGGCTTGTTGGCCTCCACTGTGATAATGTCCTTATTCAGGAGAAAAGACAAATATCCATTTTACAACATGAAATCATCTTATGTGTCACATACATTATTTAAACATCAGTTTAGAGTCCTGCTCTACCTTTTCTTTGGCTGTATGTGAAGTCTTGTGCAATCCATGATGTTTTCCATGAGGTTTACTGTTTACCTAGATTTAATGGGGATGATTAATAATGAACATCCATTCAGATAATGCCAAAACTGCACTAAACAAATGTCACATCACATATCTTGTTTGTCTGTCTCTCATTACTAAGTTTAGTGTCAAATTAAGAAAAACATTACTCACAGACAGGGAAAATGTTGCTGTCAGTAAGCAAATGAATACCAAGCAGGTCCTCATACCTGAAACATTGAAATAAAGACTTTAAACATTGGACATAAATCTAAACAAAGTTGAATTACATGTGCTTATTTATTTTATTGTGAATCAGATCAGAGCTGAAGATTTAAGAGAACACATTATAAACAATCAATACATTACAGTCTGACTTCTAACTGGTCACAACATAGACATGAACATGGCAAATCTTTCAAAGTGAAACGTATGAGTGCATCTGTATGCTGCCAACACTTTCATGACAAGCAGAGCTGCAGGATTGGCCTCCACCGTTGTCAAGGTTACAGGCCTCTGAGATGAACCTCTCTCTCAAAAGTCACATTCAGAGCTAAAGTAAACATCAGAAGCTACCAGACTGGAAAAAGTTGACTAAGTCCACAAACTTTTTGTCTCTCTGGACGGAAACAAAACAGACACGACTGGGCCTGTGCAGAGGAACAATAGCTCTCTGGTTTGGCCCACTAAACCCAAATAGGTGTAGACAGGGGGTGTGTGTGTGTGTGTGTGTGTGTGTGTGTGTGTGTGTGTGTGTGTGTGTGTGTGTGTGTGGGCTTGTTTAACTATATTCATGGGTCCAAAAACCAGGAGTCCAGTATACTTGTGGGGTCCCGACAGCTTTGTGGGGCCAAAATGCTGGACCCCACAAGTTTAAAGGGCTGTTTGAGGGTTAAGACTTGGTTGTAGGATTAGGGATAGAATTAGGTTACGGTTAGGGTGAGGGTAAGGGTTAAGATTAGGCATTTAGTTGTGATGGTTAAGATTAGGGTAAGGGGCTAGGGAATGCATTATGTCAATGACGGGTCCCCACAAAGATAGTGTGTGTGTGTGTGTGTGTGTGTGTGTGTGTGTGTGTGTGTGTGTGTGTGTGAGTGTGTGTGTGTGTGTGTGTGTCTGTCTGTCTGTGTGTGTGTGTGTGTGTGTGTGTGTGTGTGTGTAAAGTTACCCAAAGAGATATATTACACAATTTTATTTCATCTTTATAATATCGAGGCAATGTTACAAAATACAAATATTAACTTTTCATCTTTAATATAACACCCATAATACATGATTGTCGTGAATGTGTCTCTCACACTATTTAATACGAATTAAATTGATATCTTTTTTTTACAACTATAAAATATATGTTGGTATATAGATCATGCACAGGAAGCAACATTTAAATGTGTCTGTATTTTGTACAGTATATTACTACATCACCGTATAGACAGTATATTAATAGTCACTGTCTCTTGATATGTACAAAAATAATTAAGGCATCAATGTCAACATCAAAGTAAAGTTTTGGCCATCACAAAAGAAGCCACAATATAACCAAGTCAGTAGTCGCTGCATGCAACACACAACAAATTTGAATTGCAAACTGGTTTGTCAACACGATGTCACACACATCTCTATTCGATCATTAACAAATGACCCTTCAAAACAATGGAAAAGCTCAGAAATTAGGATTTTACCTGAGGTTGGCAGTAGCAAGAGAAAAGAGAATCCTTGCCTGTGTTGAACCAGTGAAGGTGTCCTTTTGTATTCAAGACAGCACTCACACTGTCCACACAAACTGGCATGCTGCACACACAGTTTTTTTCTGGGTCTATGGTGCCAACACTTTTTTGGGAGGGTCTTTGGGCAACAGAGATGCAGAGAGAGGAAGAGAAAGTGATTGTGCACTTAACTTCAGTTGGGTGCTCTGCCTTAAAAAAAATCTGCAATGTCTATTTTTCCTAAAAAATAAAAAATAAAAAAAAAAAACATTCCACATTCCAGAGGTCAAAAACAGCAAAAGAATCACCCCATATGTTGATCTTTTGGGTGAATTGTGTGGGAAACTTGTCACATGAAACAGTTTTAGGACAGAAATAATACATACTTTTGGCCACTAGATGTCACTCTGCCACAGGTCTTTGTTCCTGAGGCCACTGATATGACAAATGAGAATATTTTGATATATATGAGTGACATGATGATTAACAATATGACAAATACTTGTCACTATTAACTTCAAGTATTTTCATCCACTGCTCAGGACAGCAGGAAGAGTTGTAATAGTTATATTAGTTCACTATTGCAAAATTTGTCTTTTTTTAAAAACTTTTTCTCATTATAACACATTACTTTTCATTTGACAAAGCCGTTTCCCATCAATGCAAATAATGTAATGGAAATGTGTATGTTCACATTTTCTTTTTATTTTGAGCACTCACAGTTCTGTGACAACAGGGTAAACTGTGCTGATGAAGACCAAGAGCTCCAGAACAGTTACTAAATGAATGTTGAGGTGAGATTGTTTGTCAACAACTGTGAACTTTGAAGCTTAACTATTATTCATGTATCAACAACATTATATGGTTTTTATTATTCTTACATTAATGTGTAAGCATAACTTTAATTTTACAGCTGGTAAAGCTGAGGTGAATTTTAACTACGTCATATACTGCTGGGTTGCTTAATCTATAAGAATGCATCTGTATGTATCTGTTGATTTTATTTTGTATCAATCATGTATATCTACAAAGCAACTCATTAACTAAAGCAAATAAAAGTTAGGGCAGACACTGTTGACTGTCGGTCTGTGTGCCACAACAAGCATCAATCATCATCCTCTCTCCTCCCTTTTTCTAAAGCAGGACCTTACAACAACTGGTAGCTGTGGTTTTTGGCAAACAGCTCCAGACTGGTGAACATCCAGTCTAATTACATGTTTCTTTTGAACGGTTGAAATCCTAAGTGAGGTTAAACAAGGAATTCTGTAATCTTATTTTAGGCCTGACCATATATGGATATCCAGGAAACAATTATAAGCCTTAGGGGGGAAATATAGAAGTCTTTATTTAGGCTTTCTACTGTACATGCCCTATTTCCAAGAAGAAATCCAATTTCAAATAACATCATATAACACTGAGGACTAGGAATTACAAAACATATTTGTGTTAATTAATAAAGTGTATCATTTGTGTATTTAGCCTTAATGTGTATGTGTGTGTGTGTGTGTGTGTGTGTGTGTGTGTGTGTGTGTGTGTGAGAGTGTGTGCGTGCTTCCTTATTAGAATGTAAATTCTAATGTATTTTGAATCTTACCTTGAGCAAAGCACTGCCTCTCTTCTGCCCCTTGTAATTCATTTTTAAAGATTATTTTTTGGGGGCTTTTCCCTTTATTATGTAGTGACAGTGGATAGACATGAAAGGGGGAGAGAGATGGGGGATGACACGCAGCAAAGGGCAGCAGGTCGGATTCAAACCGCTGCAGGACTCAGCCAACATGGGGCGAACGCTTTTACTGGTTGAGCTAGAGGCCACCCCTTGGTATACTAGTAAAGAAAAAAAATGAATCCACTTCACCGGAAGCTAGCATGACCCCGTCTGGCCCTCCATCCCTCTCTGAGTGGGAGAGTTTGTTTTCTTAACAGGCCACAAACCCTATGGTTTAGTATGCTACACTATATTTCACTGAAGACTTGAGAGGAGGTGGAGGATGTGTAGTGACTGAATGAAACAACTGTGTGTGAGTGTATGCTTGTGTATTTGTGGCGTGTATGTGCAATCATTATCATGCCAGTGTGTGTGTTTGTTTTGAGCTTGCTCTCCGGAACAAATACACCTTTGCGTGTCGACAGTGGAGAGACATCCGGAAGGAAGTGATGCAATCGTTTTAATTAAGGTTACTTATATGCAGTTGTCCTTGGAGTTTCCTACAGCATATCCACACAGCGTGCTTTTACTGCCTCAACCGCCAGCTTTCCATAAGTGGCTCAGAAAAAGCACTGGGTTCTCCTGTTTGCTGCTACATACGCTGAACAAGGACCACTGACGACATTTCTAACACCAGCTCTGAATCTAAAGGACAAGAAGGTAATTGATCATATATTGACTTTATAACTTGTATTTTTTCTTGCAAGTGATCTTGCTACATGGTAACTGTTGCTGATTTGTTACTATTGGTTAACATTATTCTTTGCTGTTAAGAGCCTTTAAGTTGTGTTGTTAGTTAAATTTTCTGTTAACGTTTTCCTTTCCTTTGTAGCAGTTTAAGTGCAAGAATAACTACTTTGTAAAGAGAGATGCTCTTTACACTAACATGTTTTGCTTTTTTTTGTTAGATATTTTATTTTTTTGTGATTTTGTGTTTTTATGTTTGCAAACCAGTTTACCTGAAATTTCGCCTGATGAATGTATACACTAAGACTATTTTAAATTGAATTGAATCAAATTTGTAACAATAATAATCACATATTGTATGTCTGTTACAGAATGAAGGTTACCATAATGATGTTGTGCCTGATTGGAGCAGTGTTTGCCAACCCAGTAAGTACAAAAATTAGAAAAAAAAAACAATCAACACAGGCTTTTCAATGTAAATATTATGCAATTTAATTCACATTTAGCAAATATCTGCTTGATTCTGATGATCCATTTACATATTATGTTTGTTGTTTAACGTGAATTACAAAGTAAAGTCTCCAACCAAAAAGGCATCAGGTTCTGTGTTGTGCATTTTCATACATTTACTTATAAATGTCATTTGTTTGTCAGTTGCAACCGCAATAGCATAAATGTAAATAGGAGCAGTGCCTCCCACATTTAGAATATCTGCTAGCCTGTATGTCAGCAAAGCAGGAAGATTCAGAAGTTAAAGAAGCATGTTAGAGGAACTTAATCACTTAATATGGATCCACGTTGATTTTCTGCACATCAAGAAACCACCATATGACCTGCGATTTCTTTCTGACAGATTTCATACAATGCCGTTTTGGAATCAAATGAGCTTGACTCAAACTCGGTAAGTGCTATCTAAAATCAGTTCTTCTTAAAGCTATATCACATTTTAACTTTGGTGTTACAGCAAAGAAACTCAGCTATTGTCGACTACTGTTTACACATAAATCATTTGCAGGCAGTTATTGCTCCTCTGACAAAGTCAGCAGAAACCTAACAATAGGTGCAGTTATTCAAAGATTCTCCAGACCTCAAGACAATTACCATTTCAGACACTATTGTTTATTATACATGCAGCAATAGCTTGAATGTGATGATTATTGGTGTTGCAGTTATAAACTATAATTAAATATATTGTGGTTTGTGCTTACTTTGTTTTTTTTTCCCAGACGGAAAGTTTGTCTGTTTCACAATCATCGGAAAATGACACCTCAGAGCTTCAGGTAATGCATTTATTTCAGTAAAAAGGAAATTATTACTTTCAGCCGACTTTTTTGCATCACTTTTGATTGCTGATTTTTGTCTAAATGGGTATGCATTCCTATTTCTGTTTCAGAGCTCTGAAGAAAGTGCCTCAAGTCAAGTAAGTTGTTTTGATTCATCAATTTTCAAATAAATCTAACAATGTGCTGTAAATGTGTCTAAATTCACCTCTATAATACTTTTCAGAGTCAGAGTTCACAGTCAGAATCAGAATCATTAGAATCCACATCAGAGGACAAGGTGGGTAAGGTGGTAACATCACTCTTCTTTTTCTTTATTGGTATCACTAAAATTCATTATCTCTGAGTTCATAACCTTAAATTCATCATATTTTAAAGGCTGTGGATGTAATAGTTCCAACTCTTCCAAGAGATAATTGTAATAAAATAGAATTGTGTCCTCCATGCACAAAAGCCCAGTAAGCATTTACATTAACAAAACAAAAGAAATACTGTACTGCACTCTCCACTGTGAAAATTATTTTCTAAAATGCTCTGTTTCTTTTCCACAAACAGACTTCAGAAGAGAGTAACAGTCAATCAGATGAGGATGATGGGGTAAGACTAATTACATCAAGTGTTGTCAAACCAGCTCTGTGTGACAATTGTTAATGTATGTCACTTCATCCTTCTGGTCTCCTCTTAGCTCATATTATTCCCTGTATTTCCACAGTCAGACACTATGACTGAAACCAGAGATGACAGCATGGGCAGCGAGGAGAACGTTCGAAAGGTGGGATAAACAATTTGGTTTTGAACTATGCCCTGCAGAGATTTAAGTTGAGTAACACTATGCTCTGCTTATTCTCTGCACCAGAGTTGGGTTCGAGTGTTTGCAAGTGTCGTCAAAGTCCTGAGCGCCGAGGACAACAGCAGCACAGAGGTCAAGGGTCAATCAGACCACCTGACTGAGAAACAGCCCACTGATACCTCTACCAGCAGGACCAACACAAAGCTGCCGCTGGTGGAGAATCCCACAGACAGCACAGATACTAGTGAAATTGCTGGTGCAACCACCAGTGACAGCAGTGACAGCACCAGCAGTGTGAGCACCAGCAGTGAGAGCACCAGCAGTGAAAGCAACGAGACCAGTGAGACCAGTGACAGCAGTGATGCTAGCATGAGCACAGAGGACAGTAATGCCAGTGACAGCGCCGAGCTGAAACAAATCAAAACCCAGGACTGTGTGAATAGAACTCAGAGCTGTGAAAGTGAAGAGTATCTCTTCCAGGATATAGGAGACGATGCTCATTACTCAGTGGACAATCTGATGGTGCCAGATGAGGATGAAAGAGAGTTAAGTCTAAGGAGATGATGACATGTACTTGGTGCAGCTCTAGGTTTTCCCATTATGAACTAAAGCACCATTAAACCATCTGCCTGAAAGGGATGATATATTTTGCTCTTGCCCATCGCTTCTGAATGTTGATTTTGGCATTATAATGTTACCTGCAACTGAGGGATTTTGTGTGTGTGATTATTATTGTGATGATGATGTAGCCTAAGCATTTTCTTTTGTTTTGATAATAATAAACAAATAATATAACCATGGCATTGGGTGCTTGCATGTTTTTATATAATCAACCACAATTATAATACTTATGAGCTCCACCTTTACCACTAGCAACATTAAACTGATGAAGACATAATCCAGAATCCAATAATATAATATTACTCTGAAATGGGCTATTCTGCATAATAACTATTTGTACTTTTTTGTACTTGAAGTACCACAGTAGTACATTGTGTCCATTACTGCTTCCACCACTGCTTTGCGGGTTAAGATTGTCCATATAAATCAGGCTCTAAAATATGATATGCCATAGACAAACAGTGCCCAATATACAGTAAGTAGCCTAGTTCAAATGAGCTTTGTCTGCAGTAGGCATATATAATACCTGTTATAGCTCTAAATGTGGCCACTTTAACTTTACCTTTGATACTTTAGGAACACCCTACTCTAATGCATAGACTTCAATATGTTTGAATATAACGTAATAACACGTCAAAAAATGAAGGGGGGTTCTTGTGGAGGACTGTGTGCCCTGTAAGGTCTACATACCTGGCTTCCTGTACAAGAGAGCACTGTCTGTGCCAGTCAGAGGTCAAGGAGACACAGTCTATCGCAAGACTGAAAATCGATGTTGAGCGACTTATTCAAAGGGTGAAGGAGCACAAAATAGTACAGTAATCCCTCTTTCAGTCAGCATAAATCAATTTAATACTGTAGCTTGCCTCTTGGTTAAAGGGGAACTATGCAGGTTTTTTTTAGCTTAATTTACCTTAACTGAACAGCTTTGGAGTCACTGGAATGGTTATAAGACTTTTTTCGGGTTGAGTGGTGGTTGAGCGCCTGTGAGCTGAAAAACCACCCTTGCAACTTTGGGCCGGCAAGCCGCCGGCCTCAGCGTCAGGAAGTATCGCGTGATATCCAAGGGGGTAAGCCTCTCCTCGGACCGCGAACCTCCTATGGCGTCATTTTAATGCTACAAAGCGATCACCCCCCGTTAGCATTCCATAGACTGCCATTCATTTTGGCGTCACTTTGTCAGCGAATAACTACATCTGAAGCGTTTAAAGACTCTATTTGTCCATTGTTTATTTCTAAAGAAACACGACAATGTATAAAAGGCTCCATTACCTTGTACCTCACCTCATGGCTCCGTAACAGACGTTTTTGTAAAAATACGCTAACGATTGTGTCATAACCATGCAACTTACTGTCGCATAGTAGAGGAATTACCGTATAGTACAGGAGAAGCGTGCAGGCAGTTTCGTCTCACATTAGCTGTTTAAGTGTAATTACTAATGTTAACTAGCATTTTAGTTAGCAATAATTAGCCTGTGTCCATGTTATCTCCTTACATATACCTACGCTCTCCGTCTCTGCAAGATTGGGAATGATTGAGATTTCTCTTGGCACAGCTACCAGAAGACTTACAACTTTCAGACAGGTTGCTCACGTCACATTTAGCCTGGGCAAGCAAGTGTGAATCAACCACAGGGCTAGGCAACATCATTATTATTAAATATTATTGTTATTATAACTTAAATATCATAGTATTTTTGATTTAATAGTTTTATATCAATGGCTGGCATTTGGGAAATAAGTAGTACTCAGATCCCTTAATAAGCACAAGCACAGTGTAAACTAGTCACTACTAAAAGTCTTGCTTTTAAAATCTTACTGAAAGATATAATATGTAATATTTCTGCATTCAAAGGTCTAAAAACGACTATATATATTTATTTTTAGTTGTGTACTTACAGTATGCCAAATGTTTCCCACAATGTTTAAACCCAGAGAAATCTGTAATTTAAATCAATGGCATGGACCTTGTTGTTTAGTAGCCTGGCGTCATATAACCTTATTATAAAAATAAGTTTTCACAGTCGTCATTTCATAAAATTAAAACAATGTGTCGATGTGAAAGGTGTCTCTTATAGCTATAAACAAAGCTATGCTACGTTGTGATAAACAAAATACCATTTTAGTGTCATATCTCTATCAACATTATATTGATATAATAACCGGTCCTCCTAAGTAAGTTGTTGTTTTGACTATCTTCATTAACTTGAATGTATTGATATTTTGTAACTATTTCAAACGCCAGTGTAAACAAACGTGCCATATACCAGACAGTAGAGCTTCTTAAAATGTGTTATAGTCATTGTCATATTAAACACACACAGCACTATGTACAGTTAATGTTATCCATATATACATAGATCCCACTACTTCAACTTCATCTTTCTACTACAGTTATGGTCAGTGACAGAAACCTTACCACCAACTATACAAAGTTCAAACCAATGTGTTTACTCCAATCAAAAGTAGGGAGACAGCTTCTGGCCACATGTAGGAAGATCTATAACTGCACTTGTGTGATGCTCCTTGGGTGTCTTTTGAGTGTTTTTGCTGTCTGCATTGTGGAGGTGTGTTCTAACTTGTGCCTCCTGTTTGCAGGTTACTAATTAGAGTAACTCAGCTCACTTGGGTCTGGTGTGCTGAGGCTTCTTAAGCTGCAGTATCCTCTGTCTCTCCCCGCTGTCCCCTCAGGCACACCAAGGTTTGGTTAGGTTATGGTGTCCTAGGTTTGCCTTTTGCTGAGTTTACGCTTTACAACACCAACACGCACTCATCTCTTTCACTCATGCACACTCTACACCACTGACTCCACTGATTGCACATCCCATTCTGTATATAGTTAATTTGGTCTAATTTGGTTTAAATTGATTTAATAAAGTATTGTTTAAACAGAAACTTGAGGGACTAAAAGGACGTAGCCTATTGCATCTGTTTCTTCAACTTTTTTTTTATCTGTCTTGTGCAAGTCCCCCTACTTTAATTCAATTACTATGAAAACCCAGTAGCCTATGCTTCACACTAAAGTCGTAGGCTGCTCTTTACCACCTCACTTTTTCATTTTTCATATTTATTAATGCTCATCTCTCTCTTTCCGCCGTCACAGACGTAGATACGTACACGCACACGTACACACACACACACACACACACACACACACACACACACACACACACACACACACACACACACACACACACACACACACACACACACTTCTCGTTCTCGCTGGTGGTTTAATAGGTTTCCCCACATCTCTAGAAGTCACGTTCAGTGGTTTTGGTTCCATTTCCTCTCGCATTTCCCAGACAGTCCATCAAACCGGTGTTGTGCCAAAAACAGACTGCCTGCCGAAATACGACTGCACCGCTAGAGGGCAATGTTGGTCAGTCTAAATTGTTATGTGCACCAATATTAACCAGGTCATTTTTGAAGGGCTTCAGCCCCGAATGTTTTTATTGTAGCCCCGAATGTCACATAGCTTAGTTGTTGTAGGCAACACAAAGTTTAAGTTCCCGTGTTCCCGTGACGTGACGTTAACAGTCTCTATGGTTCAGGCTCAAACACACGGAGCTCTGGAGCAGACCCGTGCGTCGCTTTGTGTCCGTTCTGTAAAAATAAAGATGAGCAGCCCGGCTGTACAGTATAGCAGCTTCAGTTAATTTGTCTCATTCAGAGACCAGAGACCCACACGGGGATGTCTGTGTCTGTCAGACTCATACTACCATATCAGCAGAGCAATAACGTATACAGCAGGCTATATATGGCAGGTGATTTTTTCTTAAAGTATTGTGATTTTATTCTTGTAATATTAGGCTATAACTTTCTTTTTCTCAAAATGTTACAATATTATAAGAACAATATTAAAAATGCTTGCAGAACAGCTATTTAGATATTTGACAATATTTTTTCACATGAAAAAATGTGTTGACTCAAGCAGAGTCCCCCCCCCCCAACTCAGGACAGTAAAGTCTGACAATCACCCAATTTGCTATACTTGCATGGTATGAGGTCTACTAAAAGTCCTGAAAAGTTTCTTTGTCAGCCTTTGCAATCCTGATACGGGGCGCAATCCTTTTATGGGTTCATGGAGCCTGCCGAAATGACCCCCCCCGCCCAACTCAGGACAGCAAAGTCTGACAATCACCCAATTTGCTATACTTGCATGGTATGAGGTCTATTAAAAGTCCTGAAAAGTTTGTCTTTGTCAGCCTTTGCAATCCTGAGTTAGGATGAATAAGGTAGCCTATATTGTTGTCATACTACAACGAAAGAAAAAAAAAAAATGGAAGTTTCAAGCTGACTAATTATTACTAGATATCTCAAATTCCCCAACATGGGCCGGTTAGCTCAGTTGGTTAGAGCGTGGTGCTAATAACGCCAAGGTCGCGGGTTCGATCCCCGTACGGGCCACTGATGTTTTAGGATGCAGACATTTTTCCTGGGGACGTTACGGCCAACGGGTGTAACCTACCCCTTCCACTTAACGTTTCATTCTTTATTTTTTTTACACAGGAGAAGGATGTTAAAGCTCAAACCCGGGGCGTTGTTATTGCAGCAGCACTTCCTATTTAAAAACCTTGCACTAGAGGGCGACAAAGTAAATAGTTCATGCTGCGGTGTCAAAGCCCCGCTGCATGAACCCTGCAAACCCTCTCTGATGTTTTCTTATTCTTGTCCCATGCAACCGGTAAAACAAAACTAACAATCAATCAAGCACTATCTGTGTGAACACCTACACAGTCCCGAAAAGACTAATCAGCCACAACACAACACTAAGAGCCTAATAATAAGTGGGTGGACTATGGGTGTCCAGGGCTACTATTTTTCCTCCTTGTAATATTTTAGACATATTCAAGCTTCGTCAAGCTTTAGCAGTTGTTCAGACAGCTTCAGTCATCATTAGCTGTCTTAAAATAAGTTAAACCTTTGTTGATCCCCCAGCGGGGAAATTCAGTTGATGCAGCATTACAAGGACAAAAAATACATTTAAGTATAGAAAGTAACATAAATTAACAAGAGGTACATGACCTGAAATACAATTTAGAATAGAATAACAATAGAAACTTCACAGAGTATTTGGAGACAAAATGACATTATAAAGGGCCAGTGGTGGGATTAATAGCAGCAGAGTAAACAGTATACACCAGACTAATATATGATATAATTAAGTAATGATACTCAGTTTTTGTCTGTATTAATATAATGTAAGAATCATTGTAACATATTACCATAATTTAGTATGATAGTGTAGTAATGTGGTATAGTTTAACATAGTATAGAATATATATATATATAGCCTAGTATAACATCAAATGTAACAATACAATTTTATACTTTGCTATATATATGTATATATATAAAACAATATATCAACAGGATGGCAAAGTATAAAATCAGTCCAGCAGAGAGACAATGGAGAGGTGAGTGTCTTGAGTGAACCAGACACTGTGGAGAAATTGGTCCGTACGTGGTGAGGATGTGGTTTCCACTGCTGTTGTACAGTCTGATAACAATTAAATGAATGCAAGAAGCGCTTCATTTTAAGCAATGATATTACACACCAGGCACCTTTCTTTGGCACAAAACTATTTTTCTGAACACTGGTATTATTAACTGTGAGGTAATGCTTCAACTTTTCTAAATGTCTTACTTATTTTGTTTTCAAAGCTTCATCAAACATCAAACTTAATGCTCTTCCTAAGCCAGTTTAGTTAAGTGCATAACAGAACAGGATACGGGATCTCCAAAGCTTTCCACTCAGTAATTACACGTTTTCAGGTCAACATCTGCTGATTCACGTTCAAAATCTAATTACACAAGTTTTGTAGTTGCCTCCTGCCACTACTGCTTTTAAATGCTATGCTTGTGTAACCAAGATACTAACTAGTCTGGTGTGTGCTACTTGAAGGTTTTTTCATCATCATCATCTTCAGACATGTGTTTGATTTGCAGTGTTGTAGCTACAGGACAGAGTCCCCAAAGAGTTTTCCCAAAAAAAGCTCTAAAAATTAAAATATACAAATTCTGAGTTGGTTAAAGGTAGGCCAACATTGGGAATATGTAAATAAAATTGAACAAACACAGGTGCTGTACCATCAGTGATAACCTGCTGTAATGGAGAAAAAAAAAAAAAAAAATCAGCATTAAGTTCTTTGAAAACATTTAATACAACCCATTTTAACATGTTTGAAATGTGGGAACAACATCCCAATCTGGAGATTTGGCAAAAAAAAACAGATGAAATCCAACCTAAGTGACATGCATCTTCACAGTGACCCTCTTCTTAAACCTACTGACAAATAACTATAGTTACAACATTGTGTTTCGGTCACATAATGACATTTTTTATAAAACCATAAATCAGAATTAACAGGGGAAAAAATGTCCAACACACTACAGTCCTATATTGAGCCCATACACATCTGAAGCATGTATTCCCTTTGAGGTCACTTTCTTAGCTGGGAAAGTGAGACTTCAGGTGTTCCTTTAGAGCTGGTATAGTAGAAAGCTCTTTGTGACACATGTGACAGCAGAGAGGTAGTTTCAACAACTCGCCGGTTCCTTCTTTGACGGTGACCCTTCCATTTGTTTCAAGCATCTGAATTACACCTACAGATAACAAAAAGGGTTTTAAAAAAAAGTTTGCTGGAATGTACATATATGCAGTATGGAATATACAGTATGTATATCATATACATATGTAGTACTTCAAGTTAACAACTCGAAACACCAACATCATAACAAAAACAGAAAGGTAATTTGCTCTCACTGTGAGACTCCATGAAATAGTCAGTTGTGAATGAGTTCCAGTGCTTTTTGTTCTTTAAACAAGGAGAGTCAAAGTCTTGGCTGATCACATGGAGGTGTACATGACTGTAAAAGAGAATATAAAGAGAATACGTTTTTAAGTTTTTTTAAGTGTCTATAAGTAAGGAAAATATGTTAATCGATACAAAAACCTAGTGTGCTTTAAAAAAATAGCCGGCAGTAGTGTAAAATATACAGTACTTTCATTAAATGCTGAAAACCCCATATGGTCTTTCATTGTAATAGTACCATTCAAACAGTGATTACTTACCTCATACTTGGGATGGCATGGTACCCTGTGCGGAAACGTAGCAAGCTAGCATCTGGGCACTGCTGAACCATCTGGTCAGCAACTTTCTGCATGTGTTTCACCAGGTCACAGTGCTCCCTACGTAAGGCCTTTAGGCTGGAAATGGTCTGCCATGGGAGGACCAGCCAGTGGTAGCGAGCTTTGGGGTATTTATCTTTGATTACCACTACTTTATCATCCTTGTACACCTAGAGAAAAGACTTTTTTTTTTATATTCTCAATGACAAAGTCACGCAGTCACAAATCTAGCTGGGATCCAGATCAGTTAGCATCACAATAACTTTTGAAATACCTGCATCTTTGGGTCTTGCATTGAGGTCTTCAGACCTTGGCTCCAATGTCCAAAACCTTCCTGCAACAAGTTCAAGGTAATGTGTTTTTTTTTGTAAAATATAACATACTCATACCAGCTTTATAGAAAATCCATACAAGAGAAACATGTGGACATCATGAAAACAATATTGTAAACACACACACACACACACACACACACACACACACACCTTACACTGTTTTTTGTGGCTTCTTCATGGCTGACTGACACAGAGACCTTGTCTGTTTGTTTGGCTGTTTTCATGCTTGAAGCCTCTCTGCAGCTCTCTTTGTCCTCTGAAGCCAGCTCTCTGGGTCTTTTGGTGCTGCCGTGGTGCCCAGTGGGATCCTCCTTGAACTGTACAGTGTATGGGTAGAGCTGATTGACAATATGAAGCTGTTGTCCAGGCTTCATTTTCACCTCACTGTCCTTACCCACCACCACAGAGTCTATGGAGGTCGGGTTCACGCCCAGCTTTAACATAAAGATGGTAGATGAGACACAGAGTGGTAAATAAACAGTGGGAGATTACAAGTATTTAACAAAACTCAACATAACAAGTGTATGTCTTTTCACTCTGATAAAATCAATGTTCCTTATGTTTCTTACCTGTTTAACTTTGACATAACCTTTGTTGCATTCTGCTTTTAATTCAACTGGTTGAGAAGGGATAACATTTGAACAGGTTAAAGTTTGTTTTTAATACTTAAGAGATTTTAACAAAACATGAACATGTGTAAAACAAACAATATTTAAAAAAGATACAGGTCCATGCAAATTATTTAAACAACATTCTCCAACCCTGATCCTCAAGAGCTACTCTAACACACCTGATTCCAATAATGAGCAGATCATTTAAATCAGGTGTGTAGGGAGAGACCTAAAACAAGCAGGACAGTAGCTCGAGCAGGGTTAAAGACCACTGCACACAATACAATAAACTACGAGGGGAATTAGTCATTTAGACTAATTAAAATTATAATTGTTACAGACACAAGGTATTTAGCCATTTTTTTGAGGGTTCAAAGTAACCTAATGTTAAAATTATTAATAAAAAAAGAAGCGAGGCTTAAATCTAGAAAACTATTTTACCTTGCTGCCGAGAGCATTTTTTGTCTTTAATAGTCGTCTCTGGACCTCGACCCAGAACAACTGTCTGTAGGTGAGGCAGTCGAATGGGTTTATGGTTGCCCTCCTCGCTGATAAGCCAGCAAATTGGCATTTTATCATCTTATGTAGCTAGCTATTTTAGCAGAGTTACACTGTTGCAGCCATAAATGTATGTAGAGCGGTTGCAGCCCACCACACGCTTTGTTTTGGTGACTCGTCTCGTCGCAGGAAACTGACGTCACTGAATCAAATTTGTCAGACTGGTGAGGAGAAAATAAAAGTTATCCCCTCTCAGGGAATTTAATCATCTGAAATGATATGCATATAGCTCGGAGTGCTTTCGTTCGTTTTTTCGTATTCTTAGGCAGGCTCCAGAAGTAGAACATGTATTTGCAGGAATTATGTAGGCCTATATGATTATTATGTGATTTCTCATAATGAGAAAGAAATCATATAATGGAATAAATGAAAAGGGCTAACAGGAGCAGGAGTAAAAAACATACTGGAGTGTGGTGGAAGTGGACAACTTCCTGGGACTGATGAGGACAGTTGTAGGGTCTGACATGCGCTGGACATGAGTAAACTAACTCCAGAAGATGGCAGTAGTGCAACATTAAGGATGCAAGCTTGGCAGATATTAGAAAGAGAGCATGGATGTATAATAGAACCATGGATGTGTTGTAAGACCAGGAATAGAACAGGGAGTGGAGCCTCAAAGGACTGTAAGCGATAAGGGAAAACAAGTTCAGGAAAGGGGTTTTAATATTTAAATGAAATTCTTGTCCTGTCTACCTGTCTATACTTTGTATATCGCATTGCACTTTTCAGCTTTTTTTGCATTTCTGGTTGGACGCAAACTGCATTTCGTTGTCTTTATACTTGTACTCTGCACAATGACAATTAAAGTTGAATCTACGACGGAGCATTAGGGCCACATCAAGGGGAAAAAATTAAGGAGGAAGATGTTTTATATATTTTGCATTTTGAGAATAAAGTCGAAATGTCGAGAATAAAGTCAACATGACGAGAATAAAGTTGAAATACTTTTTCGAGAATAAAGTCGAAATGTCGAGAATAAAGTCAGCATAACGAGAATAAAGTTGAAATGTCGAGAATAAAGTCAACATAACGAGAATAAAGTTGAAATACTTTTTCGAGAATAAAGTCGACATGTCGAGAAAAAACTTGATATTTCAAGAATCAAGTCGGACTTTTGAGAATAAACCAAACTACTAGCTATATTACCTATAGTATTCTACAAAATGCATGAACTCTTTCTCTTTTAGCACATAAACACAGTGTGATGATAAGTATTAGGAATTTGAAGAGATTGTGCCGAAAATTGCGTCTGTTCAGAAGGAGAAACCACACAAACTTGGAAGAGGTGGCCAACTGAAATAGCTTGTAATGGACAGATGCGAGGGTATCGATGGTTACACCTACGCATATAAGACAATTGATTTGTCTGATCCTGATGGAGTGGAGCTCAGGCGAGCGCGGCACTCCAAGGACGTAACCCATATCTATGATGTTTCCTACATGGCAGCTGGCATGGCGGACAGTCGCTCTATTAAGTGATAAAGGAGTTGAATTTATTCTCGACATTTCAACTTTATTCTCGACATTTCAACATTATTCTCGAAATGGTATAGTTCAACTTTATTCTCGTCATGTTGACTTTATTCTCGACATTTCGACTTTATTCTCGAAAAAGTATTTCAACTTTATTCTCGTCATGTTGACTTTATTCTCGACATTTCGACTTTATTCTCGAAATGCAAAATAAATAAAAAAAAGTATCTTCTTCCTTATTTTTTTTTTCTTTGATGTGGCTCTAATGCTCCGTGGTAAATACAAGCCTAGACTCTATGAAGTTCATGGTATTACACACTCCTGTACAGTTGGTGGCGGTATAATACAAAGCAGTAATCTGCCAAGAAGAAGAAGAAGCAGAAGAAGGAGGAGGTTGCAAGCTGCCGTTAATACCCAAAGAAGAAGAAAAAGCTTCTGGAAGAGTCTGAGGTGTGCTTTGAACTTGTGAGGATTCAAACTAGCTAGCTACTGTCTTCATACAAGGTTGGGAAATATTAACTGTAACCACAGATTGTGTTTATACCAATGTCACATTTAATTGTGTAGCTTATCGTTAGAAAAACAGCATAGAGCTGGCGTGTTTAGCATTAGCTAGGCTATCATTTTGCTCATGGTCGGGCTAACGTTAGCTAGCTAGCTAGCTAGCTAGGTTAAGTAACGTTAACGCTTTCTAAAGTAGGCCTGATGGATATGAAACCGTGTCACTGTCTTCATCTTAAGCAGGGTAACAGGTAGCTAGTTACTCATAAGTAACTAATTAGCATCAAGTAATACTCGTGTCAACCAAAAAATAAACCTGTGGTGGTCAGATAACGGTAACGTTAGCTAGTTCATGGTGTTTAGCCTCTCCCCCCCCCTGATTTTGAGGAAATATTTAAGATAAACAAAGTTAACCAAAACCAGCATGACGTGTAGAAAGTGCCTTATATTTCAACCAATCAATGTGTGTGTCACGTGAAATCGTATGGGGTACAATTCCAGTGAAAATATTATCCCCTCAGCTCATTCCACTTGTGCAAGATTCATCATAGAGCAGAATTATGCCGTCAGATCGGTACACAGAGAAATATTCACCCGGTTGAATGGCACCGGCTCTCCAGGATCCAGCCAAGATGGCCACATTAACAGAACATAGATCTCTCAATTTACAACAGTCATTGCATTCATACATGCTGTACAGCCTACACTCTCATACTGTAATTGCAATTTAATTTAAAGAGACTGCAGTTTTTGGAGTTGTTTTGTGTTATACTGAGATCATTTTTTATATCAATTAGGGTATAGTAGAATTGCAATACAATTCAGCAGCACGACAAACTTAACATTACAGCCTTGAAAATGACCACAGGGTTGAAAAAGCACCTCTCTAAACCCTATTTACTAAAACATTACAACTTTCATGAAGGTTGGATTTAATCACAGGGCTGTTAGATTAAACTGCATTAGTTTTAGCTGGGTTTACCTGAATGACTGAGTGTAAATCTACACATGCATGTATACATAACACTTGAGCCTGATATCTGCCTGGGTACATTTATGCTGATGAATAATGAGTAGCACTTTAAAATCTTGACAAGCACAGCAACATTCTCATGGTGTGCTTTCATACATATACCACTGGTGAGCCAGCGCATACTGTAAACCCTAAACAGTGAGACTTTTAGGCTAGTGCATTAGAAATGTTTGTACAAGCATACCGTAAGCATACTTCATTGTTGCTACACACTGAGTTGCTAGTTTATTAATTACGTATGTGCAGTGCAATGCAATCTACTACTATAGTCTTGCAACAAATCATACATTTGTACAAGCTTACAAGCTTGAAATCAGTCTGAGAGATGTTGATTCAACTGAATGCAATTTGCATTTCATTCAAAAATGTTTCAGATGTTTTTGTCCACCACTATTTACGTACATGATTGAGGGAGACAGACTATTTAGAAATGTCTACTCTTTATTTGTTTAATAACAGAAAGAGCAAATCCAAATCTTGCCTGCGGAGTACAAGCTGAATACAACGACCCATGTCTCTCTCACAGTTTGGCTACATGATGATATGCTTCGTCTTTGCGATTATTAAAGGACTCCCTTTTCCCTTTACACAATTACATGGTTCAGATTCTTACTTTCTTACCATGTTGTTTCACTTTTAGAGACTCAATATTGGTAGGCATCTTTTTAGGGTGTTTAAGAGCTAACCTAGAAATGAATATTTAATTACTGCTTGTGTTTTACCTTTTCTTTTCCAAGGTTATCCATCAAAGACAAACATGGTCAAGGAAACGGGCTTCTATGACACATTGGGTGTGAAGCCTAATGCTACTCCTGACGAACTGAAAAGGGCCTATCGCAAACTAGCCTTAAAATATCACCCTGACAAAAATCCCACGGAAGGAGAGAAGGTTAGTACCTCTTTATTAAGCTCATAAGCATTTGCAGCCATATTTAATTTTTTGTGTATAAACTTTTCCTTGCATAGATCTTTTTTTTTTTTTAATGGAAATTGACAAATTGAAAACGGTTAAAATCTATCAGGGTATTAGATATTAAAAAATTGAATAATGTGCTTTCTTGCGGCATTTGTAGAGGCCATATTAAAGTAATATTTGAAGAGCTCAGTCAATATCACACATCAGTTATTATTTTGCACACGGTGTCAAAGAGTTGAATACCTTTTTAACCCTTATGTTGTCTTCCCTTCAACCTTGAAAAAAAAACACTTTTTTGCTTTTTCAAACGTTTTAAATTTTAAAATTTTTCTTCTACACATTTTCAGCGCTTATTTCTACGTCCCATATTTGCTGATATAAAACAAAAATTTAAAATGGGTCAATGTGACCCGAGGTCAACACAAAACAGCTGTATGTTGCCAAAAAATGTTCTCTAACCCTCTTCAAAGAAGTGTGTATTTTTGTTTCTTTGCTTTGTAGTTCAAGCAGATCTCACAGGCATATGAGGTTTTGTCAGATGCCAAGAAGAGAGAGGTATACGACCGTGGAGGTGAAAAGGCTATAAAGGAAGGAGGGACTGGTTGTGGTGGTGGTGGTGGGAGCTTTGCATCGCCCATGGACATCTTTGACTTGTTTTTTGGTGGGGGTAGTCGGATGCACAGAGAGCGAAAAGGTACGGAAATATTCCAGAAATAATCACTAAACTGAGATTGTGTGTGTGTGTGTGTGTGGAGTTTGTAAAGTGTCTGTCTTTCTGGTTTGAACGTTTTGATGTCTGGTTGACTTCTATAAAGCAATACCATACATCTTCTCAGTCAGTTTTATTGAGAAGGAGAAAGTTGCAGTATTGAACACTTAGTTAGTTGTTCGCTGAAACTAATGATTATTTTCTTTAGTCTTTCGTCTTGTGTGCCTTTTTTTTTTTTTTTTTTTTTCAATCAACAGTCCAAACCACAAAATGATCTTATCATTATCTTTGTGACTATGCAGTTTGGCTGAAAACTACTCAGAGCCTCAAATAGAGAAGTAAACACGTAGCTGCTCTCCATCTAAAGCCCAGTGTCGTCTTCCATCACAGTTTCCCCCTGTTCCCATTCAAAAGACTGCTTATAATTTAGGATTGGTAGCAGAAATAGGCTTGTTAATATAAACATGTATATCATGTAAAATGAAAGGAAACTGATACAAGGAATGTTGAGGAATATCATTATTCCAAGAAACAGTATTGCTAACATCTGTAATATGTCTCTCCCCAGGGAAGAACATTGTTCATCAGATTACAGTGACGCTGGAAGATCTTTATAATGGAGCTACAAGAAAACTGGCTCTCCAAAAAAATACTATTTGTGAGAGATGTGAAGGTACGTCTTTTGCTGTGCGATTGCGAATTACTTTTTACATGCTCTTTTTAAGTGCCTGTCACTTATAGTAATTCAAGCAGGCTTTTCAGCACAAGCAGACCCAAGCAGCCGGAGGCCATGAAAAGGCTCTTGCCCAATAACAAAATGCATCAGTCATGTAAATGTAATCCAGTCCTCGCTCACCAGTTCACCACAGTTTATATAATATGCCAAACCTAAAACAAAAATAGCCTTCACCTTTGTTATCCTGTGTGCTTACAGTTTGTTTTTCTTGGCAGGTCGTGGGAGTCGGAAAGGAGCTGCACAGATGTGCATGTCTTGCCATGGCACAGGCATGCAGGTCCGCATGCACCAACTAGTACCAGGTATGGTCCAGCAAGTGTCCACGGTGTGCCACAGCTGTCAGGGCCAAGGACAGAGAATCAGCCACAAGGACCGCTGCAAAGCATGCGGGGGTCGAAAAATCTTGCGCCAGAAGAAGATTTTGGCGGTCCACATTGATAAAGGTGAGTGTGAAAGTAGAGCTCTCTAAATGCATCTGTGATTGTCTGAAGAGCAAACTAGAAAAACAAATATTGTACATGCATCACCTGGTCACTTAACTGCCACAGGAATGAGAGATGGCCAGAAGATCGTTTTCCATGGAGAGGGAGACCAGGAGCCAGGAATTGAGCCAGGTGATATCATCATTGTCTTGGACCAGCGAGAACATTCATGTTTCACCAGGTAATATTTATTGTTATCAGATGTCTTTGTTTTCTGATGTAATCCGTTCCGACAGATGTAGTGATTATATGAATCTTGTATAGACGATATACGCGGTATGTATGGGGGACCTACAGCCTGTTATCGAAGACTAAAGTGGTACACGAGCCAAAGTAGAAGCACCAGTTGTCAGTAAAAATCTATATTATTACTCAAAGTCCTGTTTGACTTTGCACCCTGTTTAAAGTAGTAGTTTATTAAATTCCATAAAGTTTTTATTAAATCTACACGTATTGGGAGTTTGCATGCTACCCTGTTGCTACATAGCAGCACACTTTACTTTACCCAGTAAAATCAACTCTGCTTATTTCACAACTTGCTGCGGTCAACAGGAAAGGAGAGGACCTGATGATGTCAATGGAGTTACAGCTGGTTGAGGCTTTGTGTGGTTTCAAGAAGCCTGTTCAGACACTGGACAACAGGACTCTCCTCATCACCTCACATCCAGGTGAACCAAATAATGAAATGCACAGCTACCCCTTACTGAATGCCACTCAGTTAAGTTGAATTGGAATATACCAGTATTTAAAGGGAGAAAGCACTCATTTAACATGTAAAAAAAAAAAAAAAAAAATATATATATATATATTTTTATATATATATATATATATATATATATATATATATATATACACACACTTCACAAGACACTCACTGTATTGTTGCTCCCCTGAGATGTTGATTGAATGTATGAATTACACCCCTTCATGTTTATGGTCTTTTTAAATCAGTCAAACTGGTGTGCTGGAAAACTAAACTATTTTTAGAGTGGAGGTCTGGTGTGTTATGGTGACCGAATACACCTGACAATGCCTCTTCCCCCCCCAAAAAAAAAACTATTATTTATATGAATTAGATTTTTAGAAAATGTGTAGAAGAAAAAAAAATATATTTAAAATTGTGCGTTTGGCAAGATGGTTTCAAATGACGAGGGAATGTAAAATGTTCTTCTGTTTTCAGTTTTTTTATGACTAATGTGTCCTATGTTTTCTTAATCACAGGGGAATTGATCAAGCCTGGAGACACGAAATGCATCTTGAATGAAGGGATGCCCATGTATCGCAGACCGTTTGAGAAGGGACGCCTTATTATTCACTTCTCGGTAAGCAGTTTTTCCATATTCACTTTGTATTATCCGTTTTCTTGTTTTCTCTTTTACTTATCTGTTGTATTATTATTCAAACCATGCTTTCCTTGCTGTAAAATAAAATACATATATATCAGCCTCCTACACAGACACACAAACATGCACAAAATGCCCATCTCGTCTCCTACAGTAACAAACCACACGTGCCACACCCATACATTAACATTGGCATCATAGCGTCCCCCACCTTGCATTTATGCTTATATTCTGTCTGAGTCTCTGCAGTGTAAAGCTTGTCTCGGTTCATGTATGTTCTATCACATCTGTATCTGTTATGCTTTGGCTTGCTTCACCAATAAAATATCAAAACGCACGGACATTATTAAGCTGATGAGGCTGAACAATTACGTGGTTGTCGTAATCAAATTGCCTGTTTGCTTTTTAGGTGGTGTTCCCACAAGCCAACTTCCTTTCCGAGGACAAGCTAAAGGTGCTGGAGCGTTACCTCCCTGAAAAGCTGGATGCAGAGCAGCCGGAGCGTATGGACGATGACCTGTACATCTACGCCGACCTGGAGGACTGTGACCTCGAGAACAGAAAAAGACAGAGCCATCAGTATTACTACATGGATGAAGACGACTATGCCAGCACTGGTGGGGTTCAGTGCCAGACGTCTTAAATAACAACTGGCCTGTTCATATTCCAGAAGCTCATACCCTCATTTCTAAAGCAAAGCACCTTTTTTGGAATTTTGTGCACTTTTTATTTAAATACTTCTCTCAAAGTCGTAACAGTTTTTTTGCAGTTTTCTTCCAACTGAATCAGAAGATGGTGTTTCCCCAACACCATCTTCATTTATTATTATTACTTTTTTTTTGATGGATATGAGTATCCCATAGTTCCAGGAATAAACTGTGGGTGAATGGGATTTCTCTATATCATTATTTAGACCCCCCCCCCCTCCCAATCACACTGTGATTAGAGACGAGGGTATCGCAGAGCCTTCAGAAAAACTTTTCTCTGAACAAAGACTGCCTGCTTTTTATGCATTTACACTAAAACGGATGCCAATATTAATATGAAAATACCCTTTTTTATATAGTGTTACTGAATCAGTTGTTGTGAACCACTTGTTGATGACTTGTTCAATCTGTTGTGTGTGTGTGTAAAGACCCTCTCTTGTGGTGGAGAGGGGATGTGCATTGACACTTGTGTTGAAACATTCATGCTGTTTGACCCTTTCAAGGGCTATTTTCTAGACATTTCATAACAATCTTGACAATGTGGCAAGAAGACGTTGGGAGTAAAGGTGATAATGATTCAGTACCGGCAGTATTTAGATTAATGCCACTAATGTAGATTTATTCAAACTAAGTTTAGTTTAATATTATAGAGCTGCAATCCGTTATCTGTGGTGAAGCCACACAATTGCTTTTGTTTTGGAAAGTAGAACATCTCATGTGTTTGAACAACACAGTTTGATATGAGCCAAATATGACTGCATACTAATGGTGTTCAGAAACAAAAAGGTTAAACATTAGTAAAAGTCACTTAATAATTACAAAATAATAAACCGATCAGGGAGTTTTCCAAGAAGCAGGTTGTCTGGATTACACAACTCAAATTCAGAAAGGGTATTTTAATATATTTCAATGGATTTTATGTGGTTTGGGGGTTTTCCTGAGCAGAAAGTTATCCAGATAGCTTGCTTCTTATAACGGGCCCATAATGCCTTGGTAGCAGATGTATTCCCTCTCTTAAAAAGTGTTGAGTGCCAAGTTGCACAAAAGTGATTAATGTCTAGGTTGTTGTTTAAAAGATTATTTGTGTATTTTTAAAATCGGTTAATTAAAACCTAAATCTGGACTTTAAATTACAACTTTTAATCGAAGAAACGTATTGATGGGTCTTCGCTGGTGTAGGCCTATAAGTCTATTCTAGTCTAGTCAGTAATTGTAAATGCCGAATGGGTCGGTGGGAGGTTATAGAGGGACACCTGGTACCTCATTGTAGTGTCTGCCTGTTTCAAAGCCTTATCATAACTTAATTTAAAGCTACTTGATAGTTCAGGGTTTTTTTGTTTTGTTTTTTCAGTGCTGACTTTGCCCTGGATGTTTTAAAACACGACTTTGCTCGCCAGAAGTGAGATCCCTTAAATTCTTTGTTGAAGCAAAATTAATGAGGACTCATAATGTCAGGGGAACTCAACTCAAGTATCAAGTTTGTAATTTGACTGATAATATGTGTGTTAGGACCAATGATCTACTTGTTTATGCTCATGTTTTCTAATTAAATGCAGTTTGATGGTCTCTCTAAATTGTGGTATTACTGTGTGAGTGATATTTTACTTTCGTTGCTAGGAGAAAGATCCACTGATACTTAAAACATTTGAGAGTGGAGTTGCTCCAAAAATCATTTGTCTGCATTTTATAGTTAAAATGCATTTTATTTTGTACAAAGGTAATATTGATTTTCTTAAAGAATTATTGCTACAATTCTGAAACATTGGACCAAAAATGGTTTTCGCATTGCCAGACCTATCTTCACATCGCTGTGGAGTGGGTTAGCTGTCGGCCATGCCACAAGACATTAGACAAACAATCTCAACTAGGGCTGAAACCATTAATCTATTAGTAGAAAATTAATTGCAGACTATTTTGATAATCATTTTTTTGATTTGTTAATCATTTCAGTCATTTTCTAAGCAAAACTACCAAATGTATCCCCGGTTCCAGTTTCTAAATGTGAATATTTACTGGTTTTCTTAGGGTCAGCAAACCAAATATCTTTTGATTAAAATCATTCTAAAGAGTAATCTTTTTCGACCTACAACAACTGAAAAATGTATTTCGTCACTTAGGAAACCAATCTAATACTTCAGTGGGTGTTTGTAAAAAAAAAAAAAAAATGGCACACTGTCAACTGTAAAGGGTTTTTAAATTTTATTTATAATCATTTTTGGCTTGCAGTATTATATACAACAATAAATATAAAATAGAGTGTAATGATTACACAATTTGCAACAATGATAAATGGCTAACAGTGCAGAGACAGATGATAGAAAGTACCAAATACTATAGTACAAATAATAAATACTGGTCAAGGCAGTAGCTCTGTTTCTTGCAGGCATACTGATGCACATGAACACAGATTACAGTTGGTTTAACAAACTGACAATGATATGACCACGTTAAATACATTTATTATATACACACAGGTTACAGAATGTGTCACCGGAGCTCCATTGAGGTTTATCATTAGTCATGCATATTTTTATGGAGTTCTAAAATGATAGTAGAGCCACATTTAGACAGTGTACTGAGGTAGCATGCAGGGAACACGGAAGACAAAACAAATCATTACACCTGAATCATTGAATCAAAGTTACAAAAGTATCATTATAAACCAAAGCTGTCAAATAATATACCTGATATCGTTTGTTTATGCCCAAACAAGAAGCGCTTTTTAAATATAAATATAAGTATTTCCACAACAGTTCACCATCATGCATTTTCATGTCTAATAAAGACAGAAGAGATGGGGATTCAAACTGCACTGGTGATGTTAGATCCATGAGGGTGTGTGTGTGTGTGTGTGTGTGTGTGTGTGTGTGTGTGTGTGTGTGTGTGTCTGTGTACACAGCATGGAGGGCGTAGACAGTACTGCAAACATTTATAAAGCAAAAACCTTACAAATTCATTAATCGATAAAAAAATGTATTAAAAAATGACGATGTGTTACAAATAAAAAGAAATGTGTTCATTAAGACCCATTTAGAGTTTATAAATGAGTTTAACAATATGCTTAAAGGATACTTTTTGATATTCTCTATTTTTTTCTTATTGTCAAATGCAAAGACCCAAAACCAACACTGAATTGATCCCACTAACAAGTACTGTGGGTCCAAAGCCAGATATAAAACACATCAATGAGCCACAGTGTTGCACTGGGCGACATGTACTGTACTTTATTTAGTCAACATCACATACACTCACTAGAGCACCAAATGTGCATTCGTCTGCAGCTGAAACTACTTTGGGTTAAGTGGAAGTTGGAAAGTTGGTTGTGGTCTTTTCATGGAAATCACTAACAATATCATTATATAATATTCTTCTTATTATTAGAAATTACAGAACATTGACTTCCTTATCCTTTTATCTTTAAAAGAGAGATTGAAAAGATTATTTTCTCAATTTCCATTTTGATTTACCAACTTGTCTCCTGTTTGCTTTTTTTTCCATTTGCCAACTTTATTAATTTTCCACTTCCCCACTATGTAGCAAAATCTTTCTAATCTACCATCAGACGTAACAAACACTCTCATTGGCTGTAACCTGAACTTCCCATGACAACTGGGAAAAATCATCTGCTGATAAAGATCATGACCTAAAGCTCCAGACCAGATACTAAATGGACCTTATAGTGAATAATTACTGATGGATTAATGTATCCATTTGTTTTATTAATCCATCTTTTTTTATTACATAGAAATGAATAAATTGCTTTCTAACCACTTGTAAGGTTCTCTGGGTCTTCCATTTCACGATGCAGGAGACAATTCAAGGTTTCCATAACCTTAGGAGGCCATCCTCGCTGTATGTGGCAATCAGATTCTCATGTGGGTGGTGAGCAATGCCAATTACATCTTTCTCGTGTACCTGTTGGTGCAGAGCAACACAGATCACCACACATTCTCCGTTTCCCATCAGCCTCACTGTTACCTCGCTAGCGCCCTGTAGGGCTGCTACACAGCAGCAGTGACACAGTCAGAGCATCAAGTGGGACAGAAAATAACAAGATAAAAAAAATATATATACATTGGCAGCCGAGTGTGGATGAACTGCCTCTTCTCAAAGACTTTGAGAATGAGTGAATATTATCGCTTACGGTCAGCGTTTTCTGCAGCCTTCCTGTCGTATAGTTGAAGCAGTACAGCACCAAGTCCTCTCCCACACAGTAAATCCACTCCCCGTGGGGTGACAGGGTGCAGCACACAAAGTCGGCCTTTTCCTTTCTGTCTGAGCTGAAGGTCTTCACAGTCTGAGGGCAGAGGACAAGATATGGCTTCTACAAAGATGTTCAGGTGTTGGTATTAGTATAACTAATAAATAATAAATAATAGGACTAGAAACTACTTAGAAAGTTTTGAAGACTGGGTGCTGGATCCTAAAAGTGAATAATCATAAATAAAGCTACTAGGACAGCACCCCAATTTGATAATTTATTGCCACACAACGGACGTTTCGGGCAGCGCCCTTCCTCAGCGTGTGCACAGGCAGTTACAAACATTAGCAAAACTAAAATGTATTCATATTTTATTTATGCTACAAGCTAAAGACAAAGATAGTAAAATGAACAATGAAAGTACTTTGGTTTATGACCAAATAGCTCCAAAATTATTAAAGTTCCCATCTACAGCAACTAATTAATAATTAAACATCATAAACATCTGCATGTCAGCATTTTCATTGTGAGCATGTTGACATTAGCATTTAGCTAAAAAGCATTGCTGTGCCAAAGTACAGCCTTACAGAGCTTAATTTTGTTTTGTTTTTAACAGTAAATATGAATAATATGTATAAATATCATGTATATGGCAGACTTCTAGCATTGTGAATGCAGTCAATCTTGACATGAAAGTCCCTGTTATTCATTAGATTTGAATATTGATTGTGTGTAGATTACAGTCCGAGAGCTCTCACCTGACCGTGCATGCTCATGATGACCACTGTGTTGGAGTGGTTGCAAATCACAAAGTGCTCTGGATTTTGGGGTAGAGGAATCACGTTGTTGACAGGGACTTCTGGTGTCCGGGACAGAGATTTGAAAGTGTGGATGCACTCGCAGGATTTTGTATTCCAAATCTAAAATATGCACATAAATATGAAAAAAAATGTATTGAGTGACACTCTCTCAGTAATACAGATGCAGCACAGACATGAACTATAGTCATATAGTTTGCTCATTATACCTTAACTGTGCCATCAGAGGAGGCACTGATGATGTGAGATCCATCTTGAGTGAAAGATGCATCATTTACAAACGATGAATGGCCGTTTAACTCCTTTAGCAACTTGCCTGACCTCAATTCATGGATTCTGAAAAGGACATTGACTATGTTGTTAAAAAAAAACATGAATTCAAATAAAACAGCAGCTCTGACTCATTAAAAATCCATGTTTATTCAACTCAAGAGTGGATTTTCCTTGCAGACAAAATGTGTTGCTGAGTGTGATATATTAGCTGGAGTGACTGGGTGCAGATCAGCTAAACCATGGCAAGACGCCTAATGCTCACTGATTCACTCCGTCCTTGGGACTTTGATTTTGCGTATGTAAACAATTCAGACTCCCAGCTCGTGGAGTTTGCAATACACATTGCAGCTTTGTGCCTGAGCACATGGTCTCTGTCAGCTATACCCACACAGAACATGTGCTTCTAACACAGCAGAGAGGCTCAGCCCCCACACCCCAGGAGTCAGAAATAGATACTCAACAAGGGGATTCAGTGTATTTGAGTGTGTGTGTGTGTGTGTGTGTGTGTGTGTGTGTGTGTGTGTGTGTGTGTGTGTGTTCTATCTCAAATCTATTCTATTTTAACTGACCAAAAAGCATAGTTTTTTTTTTTTATTATTATTATTATGAGCCTCCACCAAATGGTTGATAAAAAAGAATCACCCCAAATGTATCCCAATTGATCACAGGATTTTAATTTTTTAAAGGGGCTGCAATCTCTCTGCTGATAACTTCCTGAAAGGAAATCACCTGAAAAGGTCTGGATCTGAACATGGCAGTGCACCCTGGGAGTGCTAGAGATGCTCAATAAATTTACATTCAACTAATTTTGCAACAAAATAACCACAACTCAAAATGCGCTATACCAAACTGTTGAGAAAACTATTCAAGGGTTAAAAAGAGATATAAATTCATAGTTTTTTTGCCAACTCCTTTTCTGTTTGCCAGGTCTGTTATCAATTATATGGCTTTTTGAGGCAACATTTTGCTAATCCACCATGGGCTGTAAAAAGAGCTCACTGCCTTCTAGCTAAAGCAATTTTCATGTGTACGCCTTTAGAGAATCATATCTGAGGTCAGTGAGAGAGCTCACTTCCTCCAACAGTAGACGAGCAAGGTTTTGCAACAACAAGGCTTCAGACATTTAAAAAGGCTCCCACCATGTTTTTTGTTTTGTTTCTCTTTTAGAACTGTTCATATGCATCATTCTATCATTTGTGAATTCAGGTATTTACTTCTCTTTTGAATGTACAGTATGTGTGCACAATGTGTCTCCAGTTAGTCTACAGGTCAAGTTTAACTTATGAGAGAGATGTTATCACTATGCATATCAGTCACTTTCAGTGTTTCAGCTTTACCAATATGAATTGTGTTAAAACTGACCTGATGGTCTTGTTAAAGGAGGCACTGAGGATCTGGTTGTTGTCCTTGGAGAAGCTTAGACAAGTCACACCTTTGTTGTGGGCATGATCGAACCTCCACAGGCACAAGCCACTCTGGATATTCCACACCTTTGCCAGCAACACGCACGCGCACGCACGCACGCACGCACGCGCACGCACGCACGCACGCACACACACACACGCACGCACACACACACACACACACACACACACACACACACACACACACACACACACACACACACACACACACACATTTTTGAGAGAGAAGAAGTGATGAGACACTTAACATAATATTATTAATCCAGCTGCTAGCACTATTTTCTCAATTTTTTGACATTGTTGTGTCATCATTTCCATACAGTGACAACAAGACGTATCATTAAACGAGGCTTGTCACAATGATTGGTTGCTTATGTTGGCAAATATGCAGAAATATATAAACTGACAGTATTGTAAGATCCAAACCTTTATTTTGCCATTCTGAGCTCCAGTTGCCAGTAGATCTGTGTCCTGACTGAAGCACATACACAACACAGCATCATCCATCATCATGAAGCTCTCTTGGGCCTGGTACTTTAAATCCTAATCCATCCATGCACACACACACACACACACACACACACACACACACAGAACAGATAAACAATTATTTAACAAAAATAAATGGAGGAATAACATATTTCCATCATATTTTGTCATATATACTTGCTGTAATATATATTTTCTTCTATTATTTAACCAGGTAAAAAAAAATGTTAGGATTAAAATGTATTTTGACTAAGAGAACAGCATTAAAAGATTGTTAAAATAATAAATATAAACAACATAAACAGACACCGGCTACAGTAACAGGTATTAGTTTCCAAAACTTTATCTAAGATAAAGAAAAAACAATACATTAGAAATATAACTAATATAACTATTATCAGTATTATCCAGTGTCATGTCTGAATGACATGAAACATAACCAACCTTACTAATTTTTCCAGTGTTAAAGTTCCAGACCTCGATGAACCCGTCCACCGATCCAGTGATTAAGTACTTGCCATCAGGAGAGAAACGGGCACACTCCACATGAGACCGCCGCCCAAACTGTAGGTTAAAACGACACAGAAAATATGATCACCATTTGGTTTGCTGCCTGTGATCCAAACCCAAAAGATATAAAACACAAACTTATATCAAGCAACCTCAGGGAAACATTACGTTTTCCACCATGCTGCAGTCTGTAGTTGTGTAGGCTGACCATTCAATTCAACCACACAACTCAGGCAGCTCCATCAGGATGCAATTGATGAGAGCACAGCCAGAGACTAAGTCATGTGCCTTCAGATGAGTAAAGCAATCAGTTACACTGTAGTATAAAGAATGAAGAAGAATTTGTAATTCTGTGTTAATCAGAACCGTTGCTGGTCTACCTTGATGTGGCGGTACAGCTGTGTTGGAAAGCTCTCCTTCTCCACATGTTTGTCCTTGTTGCCAGATGTTTCGATGGTCGTGTCAGGGAAGACGTGACCTGCATACTGCTGTATTCTCATAGACTGTGGAACAGTCAACAGAAAACATCAAGTATTTGTGATTATTTCACTCCGTCAATGTCAAGATCTTGACAAAATCAAGAATACTGAGAAATGTCAACTTGAATATTCAAATTGATTGTTTTTTTTAAATGTAGTGTTTCTGTCTGATGGAAGTAAAGGAACTACTTGAAGCTTGAAAACTTAAAAAAAAAAAAAAAAAACTAATTGCGAAGGTGGATGCAACAGCTCCCAAAACAAAGAGATAAAGTCATAATTTATTGGGGAATTTAATTTTACTCATTTCTGTATATGTTTTTAAATTAACAGTCCTGTTGCAGTTTGAATGTCAGCTTTATAATTAAGTACAATTATGTATTGTATACTACAGCCAGAACAATATCAATCATAGTAGATAATTTATACTTTTTAGTATTCATACACTGCATTATAGGTTCTGACAAACAGGCCAATCCTGTCTGCACCAGCATAATAATGAACGTGGGAACCTTTCACTGGAAAAAATGTACCACTGTCTCTGTTTAAATACTAAAAATAGCAAAGAATCAGTGGGATGAATTCTTTAAGACGTTCTTGGAATCACTGCAAGTATTGACAGTCACAAGCTTATGTTAAAGCAGTTTCAGTGCAGGTTACTGTAATACTGAGGATATGAAATGCATGGTGGGCCATCTGCTACACAAGAAATTGAGCTCCCACGCTTTCATACCCAAAGGAACTATATAACAATGAATTGCAAATAAATACAGATAAATTGATGGTTTGAGAATAGTTTCATTATTGCATTTTTTCGAATGTGCTGCTTCTTCCAATGAAGCTACAGTCACTATAACTCTAAAGTATTTCTCTGTAAAATAAATGTTCATGACTACATGAGCAAAATTCAAAGTTACTGTTCAGAAAAACACCCTTAGTTATTATTTATAAAAAGTTTAACACTCCAGCATTCCTTAATCTGCTTCATCAGGACTGTGTAGGTGTGGTTTGATCAGATTTGATTGATGTTAGTCGAGTTTCAATGCGAATTTAAACTAAATTTCTAGAAAATCCCCAATAGAAAATAGAAAGTGTGTGATCATCAACGACCATTATTCAAATATGCACTAATCTGTTTCAATTGCACTTTTTCACATTTGGCTTTTATTGATAAACCAATTTTTCCATCTCAGCAGAGTATAAAAACATTTTTTTTTTTTTTTTTGCAATATTGTGACATTTTTTCAAATTGCTGGCATTTCAGAAGTAAGTGACATCACCTTTTCCTAACCGAGCCCTGCTCACTTCAAACTGTTGTTCAAACTGTGGCAGGATAATGTGTGTTCATGTAGGACACCATCACTAATAGTAAGAAGTTAGAAGAAAGAAATGAACAAGAGGAGAAATAAGGGAGATAGTTGGATCTTTGATACACAATCAACGAGTGCTATGGATATGGATATTGATAAAGTGGCTCCCCTTGATATATTATTAGAGTGAGAATTGAGAGTGATATTGATCAGTATACTCACGCCAACTTGTCCCAGGAGCCCCATGAGGCGAGAAGGGGGCACCACGCTGACCTCCCTCACCAGCGCCTCGGCTATGGCCCTGCGCCGCTTCTCCTTGCTGCTACCTTTCAGGTACGCCTGTAGTGAGACGGAGAGGACGTTACTTTATAAAGCAATTAGTGATACAGTTGTTTAAAATGAAAAATTATAACTCAATTGTCCTTACCTCACGAGGGTCAAAGTAGGAGCATGTTAGCAGGTTCTCCAAATGGATGTACCTCTCTGGCTGCGTCTGCTTCAACATGATCATCGGGTCAGTTTGTCTGAGGAGTGAGCGTGCTGCTCCCACCTCCCTCATTTCAATGAGCTCCATTACAACCTGGTTAAGAGATCAGTGTTCATCAGATGTTGCTGAATAACAAATCAAGCCAAGAAAGGTATTAGCTGATCCATGCAAAAGCTCACCTGCTCATAAAGGTCAATAAGTGTGTTGTCGGGCAACTTGAGGGACTTGATGGCCAGCAGGACGGAGTCCCAGTGGCCGCTCTTTATATCTGCAATGAAGCTGTCGATGCTTTCCACTGTGTTGAGCGAGACGGTGGTTTCCTCCTGTAAGGTGGTCAGTGTTCTGTAGAGGTTGTTCTCCTTGAGGTACTGCATTATCAGGCGGATCACACTAGACAAGAAGGGTTTATGTTACAACCGCATGCTGACCCTATACCTACAAAGCATGTAGGCCTATAGAGTACACTTTTAAGTGTTAGTTAAGTCATCATACAAGGATTGGAATTGTTTCTATGAGAGCAGTTTGTGTACAAGCAACACCAACAGGGGCATTGGACTGGGGGGGGGAAGGGGACTGAGATACTGAGTATTTAGATACTAAGATACACAAAGATACTAGAATGAATAGCCGTGGATGCGGGGAGGGGCCCATGGAGAATGCCTATGTACAGCATCCAGAATTTGTGCTACGCCCCTGAACACCAATAAAAAAAATCTGTGAAAGAAATTCTGTGTATGTGATGTGTTTTTTTTTTTTTTTGCCATGTCTGGATCTCAGTGTTTATCACTATGTCACACTCCAATGATCCTGAGTGATCAACTAGACACTGAAACCCTGTTTTATTCTCAGATGCTGTCATATGTGTGGCCATAGATTGTCTGACAAAACTGTCAAAAGAAAAGATCATGAGTGAGCCATTCCAGGCAAAACGAGACAGGGATCCTGCTGCTTGTGGACTTTTGTCCCACATCAGAGCAACCTGCTTAGCATTTTCACAACTCTGCTGCATCCCATGTCCCCTCTGTTGTCACCCCATTAGCACCAGCTGCAGGGCTTTAACTTTGATAGTCCACGGAGACATGGATTAGTAGCAGGTGACTGTATTCACATCATATGGCAGTTTTTTTTATGCAAAACGGACTTCCAATTAACATCACCCCACAAGAGTTTCATTTAATAATGTAGGCCTACTCCATCCCCACGTTTTCCCACAGAAAGACTAAATATCTAACCAACAAAAAAAAAAGCATCCACATCCTTGCCAGGGGGTGGAGAGCATATTAGATCAACAGGCACGTTGATGTAACGGACGTCTGTATAGTGACTGCAAAACATCCCGGAGCCGCCTCTGTCTGAGCATAATCAGCAAGAACATCAGACCATCAGATTAAATGGCTTAAAGCGACCATATGAGCAGCCTCACAGGCGACATGTGCAGCATAGTGACCACACAATAGCCTAAACAGTATTAATAAAGAACACGTAGCAATGACTGTATGGGAGGTTCCACAACCGACTGAACAAACCCACATGGGTGCACAAACCGTACGCAGACAATCAATAACATCAGCGTCATAAAAAATACAGATATAAAGGCCACATTTAGATTATTTCATGTTGTTGATTTCTTTAAATTAAACATTTAGGCACACGTTTCACATCCTTAGACATGATGTCACATTTTATTGTAAGATTGAACTTTTAGAAAGACGTAAACATCGCAGCAAAATTATAATTCCCCAAATGAATATCAGTGATGCTATGTTATGTATCCATAAAAGAGCCACGCACCTTAAGAAACACTGATGTTTTCTTTTTGTATAGTCACACAGGTGGTCTTATCATTATTACTTTTCTATTGTCAGCACCAAACTATCACTGAAAACTCGTTATTTACCAAAACCCCCCAAAAAGGAAAGCGCACTTACTCCGCAGGCTCCATCTCCACAGCCATGCTGATGTTGTCTCCTGCTGTTGCCACTGGACTGACGGCCGGGCTCGGAGCTCGCTAGAGCCACGTGAAAGCAGTGTGCTGAGGACCACCCACTACACGTGCTTCTCTAAAGTGTCTCGCATTTTTTTGCGGTGGGCGCAGCAGTCCCGAAACGTTGTGACTGCCGCTGCCACACAAAGTCGTGGAGCTACACCCGCCCCACTCTCCCTGACGCAATGTAGCCTACAGAAGAAACATTATGTGGGCACGTAGTGTGCAGGAGACGCGGCTGCGCTTCGATATGCTGCAGCGGCAGTCAGCAACAGATCAGCACCACGGACAGAATCTCGTAGCTCAGAGCGTGCTCGCCTTCAGGAACAATTGTACAGGAGCCAAGAGCAAAGCTCCTAACGTCCTCTAAAGGGAAAATCACCTCAGTGCTCATCAGTATGCAAATACAGAGCTTGGTGCGTCTGTGCCGCCTTGACTCAATCACTGCATACATTACCAGCCATGCACTGTGACAATGTCTTCCTGTAATCACACATTGCGGGTGTAGCGGGTTGTGAGTGTTAATCAGCTACAATGTTTGCCTCTTAAGTGCTGAGTGTTTATTTAATCTACGTGCCTCTGCTTACAGGCCCACACCATGGAAATAAACCTGCTGGTAAACCTCGTTAATCCCTGACAGAGGGTCCATCGCTCTTCTGTGGCGATGGTCGTGCACAGCATGCATCAGAACAAAAACTATAGGCTACACAACAATCTTGCACAGGCCTTGTCAAACCAGCGTGAATGCCAAATCACACCTATACAAAGATTAATATAGGCATTTTGAGGCCAAAGATATAGCCTAGTGCCTACACTGTAATACAATAGTATCTAGGCAACAGCCTTGTACATTTCAACTGAATAAATATGCTACAAATAACAACAAGTAACACCTAAGACTGTAATAGGCCTATGTTTTGCTTTGACTTGGGAGGTCAGGTTGTGCCTTGCTTCCTGATGTAGGCTAGATAATTTGGTATTAGTGACCTGCAGCTTTATATTCAAAAGCCTTCTGGTCACTGAAACTATACAGGACTCCCAGGACGGCCCAGGTGTCATAGGTACTGTGAGTTATTCTTTTGTGGATAGGCTACACCACCTGCAGATGTTCACAGCTGTTTACAGACCAGTGTTGATGGTAGCAGCAGCAGCAGCAGCAGCAATGGCCCTAAAGGAAGATGTATTTGACCCCTTGTGTTCCACTGAGGCCTCCAGCATTTTATTGTATTTCTTTTTATCTCAGAATCAGCATTCTTGTATCTGGTCTTGAACAAAACAGCATGTCCACCTCTGTGGTGGGCTGCAGAAATCAGCTGTTGTTTGATGTAAAAAACAAAACAAAAACGTTTGATTTGTTGCTGAAATCCATGACAATTATCCAAAAGACTCCCAAGCAGCTGACCTCAGTTTGTGGGACTTGACATCGTCATCTTTCATTCGCTTAAGCAATTACCCCATGAACACAGTTCAGACTGGCTTGTTGTCTAAATCCAAACAGATATACAAAATTTTGACTCATAGGTCTAGATGTTTTTGTTAATTGAATGCCCTACTATGAATTAATACGTAGCTGTGATGGCCGAGTGGTTAAGGCGTTGGACTCGAAATCCAATGGGGTTTCCCCGCGCAGGTTCAAATCCTGCTCACAGCGCTGAACTTTGATCACTGTGACCAGTGCAATATTACAACTCATGCCTTATACTAAAAATAATATCTACTTAAGAAAAATAGCAGAAATAAATGTGAACTGTGATTAATCACAAAACTTACAATGCGTAAATAAATGTCCCAAATATCCATCCGTCTTCTTCCGCTTATCCGGTAACGGGTCGCGGGGGTAGCAGCTCCATGTCCCAAATAAGCCTACTTAAATAGGTTGTGCTTTTTTACCACCTGTCTTTTTAGAAGCATTTTGTAATGAGTTAGGCTGTTTCCTGGAAAGAACTGTGTAACTTTGTGACCTACTAAATAGGGAAAATAGTGTTTAATTGTTAAAACTTCCAATTAATTAAGTCCAATTAAGCATGATCTAGTGTTTAAGTCAGTGTACAAACTGTGCAGCTAAATGTGCATTAATGGGAAATTTGTCTATAGATAATAACAGAAAATTTGCAGAATACATTTAGAGAACCAAAACTCTTGAATATTCCTGACATAGCCTAACTATTGATGATGATGATTAGATTAGATTAGATTAGATTAGATTAAAATTAAAAAATAAAATGAAGAGTTGAGTACCAGGCCGAAGAGAGCTTCATGATGATGGATGATGCTGTGTTGTGTATGTGCTTCAGTCAGGACACAGATCTACTGGCAACTGGAGCTCAGAATGGCAAAATAAAGGTTTGGATCTTACAATACTGTCAGTTTATATATTTCTGCATAGTTGCCAACATAAGCAACCAATCATTGTGACAAGCCTCGTTTGTTATCACTGTATGGAAATGATGACACAACAATGTTAAAATATTGAGAAAATATGTAGTGCTATCAGCTGGATTAATAATGTTATGTTGTGTCTCATCACTTCTTCTCTCTCAAAAATGTGTGTGTGTGTTTTGTGTGTGTGTTTTGTGTGTGTGTGTGTGTGTGTGTGTGTGTGTGTGTGCGTGTGTTTTGTGTGTGTGTGTGTGCGTGTGTGTGTGTGTGTGTGTGTGCGTGTGTGTGTGTGTGTGTGTGTGTGTGTGTGTGTGTGTGTGTGTGGTCTGTCTTGGAAATTGCTCATGAACCGTTCATCCAATCTACTTCACACTTGGTTTCTATGATTAAGTATTTATATATAACATTTATATTTATATTAAATATATATATTTAAAATGTAACATTTGGTTTTACATTTTATGTATTTTTTTACAAGAAAATTAAATATGACAAAGTTCACAAATATTGCTTTAAATGTGATAAAAAAGTGACTTTTTTAAACGTTGCTTGGAGCTAAATGTGGCAAAATGTTGCTCTTAATTCCAATATGCGCCTTACAATCGGTTCCCCATAGGTTTCCTGGGTACCCAAGAACTTGGAGTTTGGAATTTGGAGCAGTTTGGACAGAGACAACTGTGAATAAAACTAAAAGATCGAGGAACAATGCGCGAAGGTCCATCCTAAAATTCACTCAGCATTTTGCTAAGAGGAAATCACGGAAGGCTTGTGTCATGTCATGTGGATGCGCTGACAGTTTTGTTGTCACTACTTAGAATTCCTCATGGGGGAGACAGAAACTATGCACTGTAGCTTTAAATTCGTTAATTATATGCTATATAACGAGACAGCACCACTGTAAATGCTGACTGTGGCAATATCACCATGCAATGTTCTTTACGAAAAAGACAACACAAGTAGTTTAAGAAAAACTCTCTTTAGCATTGCCTTCCACCTTTTCCACCTTTTCCTCCTCTCTCTCTCTCTCTCTCTCTCTCTCTCTCTCTCTCTCTCTCTCTCTCTCTCTCTCTCTCTCTCTCTCTCTCTCTCTCACACACACACACACACACACGAGCCGGCTGAATGTGAGTCTGTCTGTACTCGGTCCAGTTCTGGTGGTTGATTAACGCAGATATTTGCTGATTGCTCTTATTATGGGCCGGATGCAAAATTACGAATCCCACTATGGCCACGCCAAGACCCGCCCTACGAAGCAACCCGATTGGTTGGGGTTAGGCATTTCACCTCGAGTGGTTAAGGGGTTAGGGTTTGGAGATTGGTCGGGGGATAGGACCTGTACATGTAAGCATGGACGCCTGGCCAATTGTAGTATGTGAATGCTATTGAAGGGCGGGTCTTGGCGTGGCCATAGTGGGATTCGTAATATCGCGGGCCGGATTGGGTGGCGCATGGCGCACTGGCTTCAGTCCATGAGGAAAATGTCTGTGATTAGCCTACTCCACATTTTAATTGTGATATTTTGTGAGTAAATTCTAAATCTGCCACGTCTGTCAGGTGAATGTGGTAGTATCCTACATTGTTGTCCTGTATGTCCTTCTTTAAGTAATTCTGTGGTAGGCTACAATGGTTCTGGAGAAAGCTTCAAGCAGCAGGCACATTTTGAACGGGCACTGTACTAGTTTTGATTAAAAAAAAAAAAAAAAGCACTGAACTGGAATTTTTCGGTTTATAATCTCGTCACAGCTCCGTTGACATATCGCGAGAACAGTCAGCGCACAGCACAGGTGAGCGCTAATTGACGACGCGACCACGCGATGTTAGCAACAGTTTTCTCCTACGAAGTAGCACTTCACTCAGCAGGGTGAGCTTTGCATTTTCTTCAACCGATAAAGTCTACAAAGAAGTTTAAATTTGCAACATTAACTCACCTCTTTTTACCTCTCTATCAAAGTAGACGAAATATGCCGACGAACAACAACCAGCAGGTGAGCAATCGCGGTAGATTTACCCCTTACCTGCTGCAAGCCTACTTACACGGCATCACCGCATACATAAATGCAGTCTTTCTAATTTTTGTAGTTCCTAAAGTGTCTTCTGTAGTAAATTGTTTGTTAGGTTCACAATGGCATCATTTAGCCTACAAGACCCCTAAATACGGTAATTTAATCGGGATCGAATGGTTTCCATTTTGATGATTTGATTCAGAAACTTGGAAGATTAGAAAATACCAAAAATGTCTCTGTCCTGTTTTCTTGCAGAAGATGCAAAGTGCAGCTGCCAGACTTTGCAAGCTGCCCATGGTTCACTTAGCTTGTTCCAAGCTGTCAGTGTTGTACATTGACACCAAATGCAGCCACCCCAACCTGAGGTCTGTGTGTGAGGTGCTGGAGAGCAGCGTGACAGCTGTAATTTCACCTGTCCTTGTTCGAATGGAGCCCCATAGTGAGTAGCCTACTGCCAGCGCTAACGCTGTAGACTCCCTGCTGCTTATATTTATCATATACTCTGGATGGGGTTGTGAGCCATGGATTACCTGAAACTGCCAGTGATTTTTATATTGGGTTGCAACTGACTGACGATTTGTTTTTTTCATTATCGAATAATCAGTCAATTAAAATAAACATACAATGTCAGAAACTAGTGAAAGAACACAAGTTCCCAGAGAGAGAGAGAGAGAGACTAAGGTGATGTCAGTAAAGTTCTTGTTTTGTCCACCAAAATCCAAAGAGATTTAATTTACAATCATTATAAAAGAACGGTAGCAAATGATCATATTCGAGATGTTTGAACCTGCAAATATTTGGCCGTTTACTCGTCAAAATTGTTTAATTGAGATTATTTTGTCGATTGACAATAGCCTAGTCAGTTAATTGATTTACTGTTTTAGTTCTAATGTACATAAAAGGTTAATTGGGGCTCTATGGCAGGGCAAGCTTTCCAAAATGTGTGAGCAATAGCAGAATAACGCAAATGTTTTATAATTATAAATGATAAATAACGTATTGACTGGAAGCCACACAGCTACATATGTTTCATTTATTAACAGCATGACCCAATAGAATAATTTATAGTTACTTAAAACCAGGTGTTAATAGGTAGGCTAATGCCTCTATAGGTTGCTGTTTGGACAAAAAGATGATGCAGACCAGTTATAGGGTTAACATCTCCTCTGAATGAAGCGGGCTGCAGGTTTTATTGTGGGAATGAGAAAACTTTTCAGTAATGACTTCACTGTCTGGAATATTTCCAGTTTCTGTTGCAAATGATGTTGCCTGTAGAAGTCTCGACTGGCTGGAGACTGCCTTCCCTGTGCTTCACACACCCACAGAGCAGGTATCCTTTTTCTCTTTCAAATCTTAACGACCACCACCAATTCTCCCTAGGTAACTTTCATAAAAAAAATAACTTTTTGTCATATTTGCTCAAACTGTCACTATATCCTGACAGTACTACATGAATTGCCTCCTGGTGCTCCGAATGGCATAAGGAAAACAACCAATCGGAGCCAAGGAGTCTCTAACGCAGTCAATCACTGCTCGTGAGCTGAGATCACACTGTCAAACTAGGCAGCGCTGATGAAATATGAATCAAGATTCTGTTACTGCATTGCCTATTTCTCACCTCGAATGTTTTCAGAAAAATATTTTTTAGCGTACTGTTTAGCAGTGAAATGAGAATGTAAGAGCTAAACGGTATACCAAAATGTTTCTGAAAACATTTATATTTGTAACAAAAAAATAGCCGGTGCAACACAGATGTCTTCTTGATAGTTTTATTACTTAAGCACCTTAAGTAATAAAACTATCAAGTAAGAAGACATCTGTGTTGCAGCGGCTATTTTTTTGTTACTTTATACCATTTTTGTCATGCCTTGGTTGAACCGGATTGTTGTGGTCTGCAGAAGTGCAGAGAACTCTCCTTTTTATCTTAACATATATATTTGATCAGTGCTGCCCAGTTTTATAGTTTGTGCAGTTCACGAGCAGGCATTGACACTGCATTAGAGACTCAACTCTGATTGGTATGAGGTGTTAATTTGGCTAGAAACTTGCAAATGTCATTAGGAGCACTAGGAAAGGCAGAGGAACACTTTTTTTTTTTTTTACATATCTGTCTAATGTGCTACTGTTACGATATAGTGACAATTTCAGTTCAATTACAGTTTTTTAAATAAAAGTAGGGCTGGGTATCGTTCAAATATTTTTGGTACCAATACTGTGACTTTGATACTGGTTCCTGAACGATGCTTATTTCGATACCAATAACATAAAATGAATTTTAACAAAAAGAAATTGCATTACGGCACACATCTTTGTATCTATTTTTCAGCTTCTACTACGTGAGCCCCATCTCTGTGCGTGACGTAGAGTTTTTCCTGCCTGCATATACAGTAGGACATGTAACGTTCTCTCCTGGTTTTGTTTGTTTCACCCAGATCGTTGCTACTGCCAAGAACAAGATGCATGAGATCCAGGATGTGGTGAGCATTGCGGCTAATGGAACTGTGGACTGCGTGGCGCTCACAGTCACGTGGCTGATGGCCGGGATACAGCAGGTTGACGACCCGGCTGACCAGTCACTTGTGGTGAGAGCCATCAGTGTTGCCAGTGTGGGTCTGGACTCTGCTCTGATCACGTCAGAGGCTCTGGTGGACCGAGTGCTTCCTTCCACTGAAGAAGATAAAGGTACAGGTAGAGTTACTCATGTGTAGTCTATATCCACGACGTTCCACTTCCGGGATTGCTCCATCGCCTCCAGAAATTCCGCCAGATTTCACTCTTTTCGGCCAGATGTCTGTTTCCTTCCGCTTTCTTTGTGTTGGAATTTTAAACTCCAGTGGATTTCTGAGGACTATGGTTAACTGCTCCTCAGATCTCTGCAGGGTAAATCCAGGCAGCTAGCTAGACTATCTGTCCAATCTGAGTTTTCTGTTTCTTTTGAACGTACACACGTTCCACCAAAACAAGTTCCTTCCCGAGGCAATTTTGCAGCGGCTCAGTGTGGTGCTTAGCGCCGCCCATGACGATTGTGATTGGTTTAAAGACATGCCAATAAACCACAGCATGTTTTTCCCATGCTTTGATTCCCCATCCCGGAATGCTGTGTACTAGCCAGACCTCCGCAGCGCTGTGGAGGAAAGTCTGGCAATGCGAGACTACTCATGTGAAACAGCTAGAAGTCCCATTCAAAACTTAACTTGACTTTATCTCCTTGCTGACTTTGTAGAGGAAGAAGCTCACTTGGTGGAGGGTTTTGAGGCAGCCACTCTCAGCGGAAGATACCCTGTGCGACTGGTTTCACTGGCTGTCAAGCTGTGTAGGAGGACCTACAACATGTTTGGGTCCAAGATGCAATCTGTTCAGGTGTGCTGTGAGTACAGTTTAAAAGGAATTGTTTGACATTTTGGAAATGCTCTCACTGTCTGGCCAAGAGTTAGATGAGGGGCTTTGCCTGTCCATTAAATATTAACCAACAGTCCGTTTAGCTTAGTTGAACATAAAGACTGGAAACAGGGAGAGACAGCTAGCCTGCCTCTGTGAAAAGATAATATCTCTGCCTACCAGGCTCACAAATTAACATGTTATACTTCATTTGTTTCATCCATACAAACAAAAGTGTAAAAACAAGTTGTGGTTTTACGAGGAGTTATGTGCAGTAGATACTTAGACTTTTGAGTGAGTTTATTGGAAGTAAAGCTTTGTAATGTGATTATTTTTTTTCCTCCTTCCTCTTCTTGGAGTTTCCACTGGTTGCCTTCAGTGGTATCGATCTTCTCATCTAACTCGGCAAGAAAGCATAGTTTCCAAAATGTCAATGTCTTCCTTTAACAAGAGGTGGAAGGGTGGCAGTACATGAGCATGCATGGTTACAGCAAGCAGAACATCAAATTATTCCAAATGATACTGACATCATAATGGAGTTGTATCTATGAAATGGCATGGTTAACTACTGCAAGATGGAACTCGCACAAGAATAAAGTATTTACCACGTTTGGCACAATTGCTTCTTAGCAGTCACACATTGTGACTGCTAAGCACTGCATGGCTTCCACCACAGTCAAAATGTGTTTATACTGCAGTTCTTATGAAGCTTTGACATTTTCTCAAATATTTAGGTGACATAAGCTATTTAATGTTTTGTCCTAATGTAACTGAAACAAACATGTAACTCGGGCAAAGAAAATGTAAGTATTAGAATTGTCCTGACTTTTTTAAAATCAGTTTTGGCAGCTTTTGTTTCATGTCACATACTGTAATTGGCTGGCAACATAACAGGCTTTTTTCACAGCAGACATTTTGTCATGTCACAGCAGAAGCACAGGCGTTAGTAATAATCAGTATCAGTAAGCTAGTCATCATGAATTTCATTATTTGTACTGTCCTTTTCTTACTGCGACATGTCAAAATGTGTGAAAAGGCCTATTGCAGCCCTCTCCAGCCATTTTAGCTCAAGAGATCTATAAATCAACTGTTGTTCTTCTCAACAGGTCATGGAGAGTTTGTCCAGGTCTACAAGTCTGGTTCAAGAGCTTCAGACCAGCTGGTTGACCTTGGCCTGGAGCCTCCAGGTGCTGCCGCATCACATCCAGGTGCTGCCTCAGTACTTGCAGCATCAGCTTGTGTCTATGTTCTTCTTTATCTCCCAGATGTATGACTTAAGCTGCCCACCACCCCAACCCCACCAGTCTTATCAGGATAGAAGTGTCAATGATGCTGAGACCTCTTCAGCTCACAACGGCGTGGTCCAGGTTCACCCACAAGCTAAACCCACTTGCAGAACGAGGTGGCCAACCAAGATTGCCTGACTTTGACACTGGATGTAATGTTAAATGATGTTTGTTGATTTATACTTCTGTAATTATGTTGTTTGTGTGCTGATTTTGTCCACACAGCGCCCAGAGAGCTTCAACTGATTAAAATAAGTTGAGCATTCATGAATTGTTTCCTCTTGTCCTTGTTGCTGTTCAGGCAGACAAAAGCACCCTGTAATATCTATATAAGGACACCAAGTCAAAACTGGACAAATGCAGAACTTGTGGCATTGGCAGTTAATCATGTAACTAACAGAAACCTCATGTTAACAGATTTCCCTATGGTTGAGCCATTAAACCAAGTATTTTGTAGCATGAAACATCAGTTCTTACCAATTGCAGACTGACAATCTGTTTTGGCACCTTCTATACTGGAGTTTTCAGCCTGCGAAGTATGTTTGTAAAAAGCCTGATATTCCAGTAATATAACACTAAGTTAATTCACGGTTTTAGAACACTTCCATTTCCTTATGGTAGTTGAGCAAAGGGTGTGCATGTTTTGGTTTTCCTACAGCAATTAATCCGCCATATCTAGGAGTTTAGGCACCCAACAGTCTAGTGATGTCCTTTATTTAAATCTACCAGTTTACGGCACTGAAAATCTTGTAGATTAAAAACCTATAATTTCTGTACCTCGGAACGCCGTTCAGCTGACTCACGTTCCACACTGTTTTCGGACAGGAAGTCCTCACAAAAACAAGCACTTAATGGACAAATCGAGGGTGCACAATTACTCCATTGAGTTACACTGCAGCTGGTTGGCAATGGCAGCTGGTTCATCTTTAAGACTGGATCAATTTCAAAGATTTTGTTCACATTATGGATGCTGTTAGTGTCAACTTTGTAAGGCTGATATGCACTTTCCCTACCCTGTGTAGGCTACTTTGACACTGCTACCTTTACAGTCTATGGCTGCTACCCATGCACCTTGCTCTTGTATTCATTTGTTCTTATAGTTTAACGGTTGCGTTCCAATTTTTACTGTTCAAGCTACTCTATTCCCCCCAATCCCACTCGTGACTATGTATATATCTAATATGCATGTGTCTTTTATGTGTTTATACCTGCTGCACACCCAATCACCCTTTGGGGACACAAAGTTGACATCAGTCCACTATTACACAAATGCATATTCAGTCTATGGTTTCAAAGTACTGAAAAAAAGTGCACCCTCTATTTTTTTTCAGCAAAACATGACTTTATTTGACTTTGTGATTTCACTTTTGGCTGGACTCTGACTTGGATGTGGATGCTCTCAGAGAAGAAAGGCGGCGCCTCTTGGCGATCTGTTCCTGGCGCTTCTCTTTGGCCTCCTGTTTGCAGGAAACAAATGCGTGTCAGTGTTAACACATCCAAAAAGCATCAATTTTCATACGAGTTAGTACCCCCATACCACACAGGATTCCTTAAAATTGCACGTTTCACAATTCCATAATTACTCCCCACTCTTTATTCTTAATCTGATGCCAGCAACTGTTAACTGCTAAGGGTAATTGTTCAATAATTTGACACGTTTAATGAAAAACATGTCCCTATACTAAAAATCATTGCAACAAATGTCCAACTTGCAGGTGATCTGATTATCTGAAGAGTATGATCCCACCATATTAGTAAAACAATTTTAAGACAAGACAGCACACAAACAAGAATATGACAACCACTGTTAGGCAGCACTCCTGTACAGTAATATCTAAACTTCAGTACAATAGATCCCCACAATTAACATTTACAGAATTAGTTAGGTCAACTGATAAAGATAAAGAGCCACAATACTGCTCATTAGACCTTTTAGGGAGAATATACCACAGCAAATAGTGTTGAATTTCAAAGTAATCTAAAAATTCACATTTGAGCTATTTATTAATTAATCTGAAACCACTTAGTAATGTTTCGTGGTCAGCTCAGTTGAATATTGTTTGAAGAGAAAATAACTAGCCCCTTCAGTGCCTAAGGACTGTAATAAGGAACAACAAAAATAAAACATTACCTTCATCCTCTTGGCCAGCAGCTTGGCATACTCAGAGGCCTCCTCCTTGTTCTTCAGGGTGCGCTGTCTCTTGAGGGAGATGCGGCGGCGCTTGTGCTGCAGCACACGGGGCGTCACCAGTCTCTGGATCCTGGGAGCCTTAGTTCTGGGCTTCTTGCCTACCAAAGAGGGGATGCAGTTAATATAGACACACCGAATAATTGACAGGTGTGGTAAAGACAGTGCCAATGCGAAGTACCAACTGTCAAGTATAGCTGTTGTCAGGCTTTGACTCAACACCATTCAATAATGCAGCTTGTAAAACCAGGAAAAGACAACACTTATGCCATATTAAGATATCCATAATCTAAGACGATATCTAGCCTCATATCACAATAGATATATTGCCCAGCCCTAATATGAAAAGGCTCTTACTTTGATGATGTCAACTGGCCAACAAACATGGCATCAGCCCATCTACAATACACTGTATTTTGACCCATGGCATAATGCAATTTAGTAATCCCACCAAGACACTTATAGGCAGAGAAAGTTTTTATCTAGCAAAAGAAACTTAAATCATAGGACTAGAAAATGTTTTCTTGCTGCTGCTAATAATAATGAAAATAATGAAAGGCACATCCATACCCAGTAAAAAAAACCTTTAGTCCGTGATCTTTACATTTGTAGGCTTAAGTAAATCTAACAGAATACATCTCTAGTCTCACCTTCTTTAGTCAGGGGTCTCCTCACAACATACTGTCTCACGTCATCCTCCTTAGCCAGGTTGAAGAGCTTGCGGATCTTGCTGGCCCTCTTGGGACCAAGACGGCGAGGGACGGTGCTGTCGGTCAGGCCGGGAATGTCCTTCTCACCTGAGAAAAACATCATGAGGAGATGAGCCAAGCGTTCATCATTAAAAACCAATTGCACTTACAAGTCGCACTGCTATACCTGAAGTACTTGCATGATTTGTTAAAAAAAAAAAAAAAAAAAAAAAAGGGGGGTACCTAGCGTTTAGTTTCCCAGTGAAAAGAGGCAGCTGCCTGCAGCCCAAAGCAGCTAAATAACCAGCATGACTATCTATCTACACTTTGTTGAAATTAGGGCTGTTGGAACGAATTGCGAATTAATTTGGTTAAAAAAAAAAAAAAAATCAATACTATTCGAATGCTGAAATTACTATTAGAAAGTGAATTTTTTTTTTTTTTTTTAAATAGGTTGGCCAACATTGCCTAATCTCCCAGGTCTCACATCTGAGGAACAATAAGTTACGGGAGTGAGAAACACAAGGAACTGTGAGCTAACGTTACGTACCGAGTAAATTTAGTACAGGGGGAGTGACAGGCTGCGGCTGGAAATCGGAAGAAGGATGGGAAATAGTTTTAGCATGAGTTTAAAAATCAACATCCACCGAGCCAAAATGCTTAGGTTATCAATAGTTAGCTCATTCTGGTGTCCTAACTGCGTCGCAAGTTATAGGAGCTTAGCTGGGAGCTTCATGGAGACAGCTAAAGATTATGTTAGCTGCCCTACAGCTGTCAGAGTTAGCTTCGACTTCATATATTACTTTCTAACAGCTGTATTCTCAGTATCTGCAAGAAACCGGTTGCTTATAAAAATCACTAAAATAGCGACAGCACCGTTTGGATTGGTTATCAATGCTGTTATCATCGTGGCTAACACTATTGTTAGTTTATGACAAATCATTTCGGCTGTGCTTTCTAACATGATGTCATTGTGCTTACAGAGCACCGTTGGCCTTTACAACAGAGCCGCTTCACTACACTTGTTAGATAATGTTTCATTACAGAGTTCACTGCTGATTTGGGTTTGTCACCGTGTGCGTGGTGGAAAATAATGTAAACAGAGCGGCGTGCCAGAAATGCAATGCGCAGATGTAGATCCCATTTCAAGGCCAGGCTGATGTTGGAAGTCCCTCTTGTGGACAGAACATGTAACAACAACCACATGCTTATAGTGGCATTGACAATGCATAAGCTCTCCACCCCACACTGGTCCAACCGAGGAGCACCTTCTCTAAGAGGCTCAGACAGCTTCGATGTCGCACGGACCACTACAGGAAATCATTCCTACCACAGGCTATTAAACTTTTATCACTGAGTGGGAGATAAGACTCGTATCACAACTGCACTGAATGCACCTTGCACAATAGGCTTATCTACATCCTATCTAAATCTATTGAAACAGTTGTACATTTTATTTCCAAATTGTATATTTTAAATATTGCTCGTGTAGTATTCTATTATTTCATGTATATTGTTTCCTATTATTTAACGTATACTCTGTGTGATGTGTGTCTGATATTTTGCTGCTGCAACAGTTATTTCCCATTTTTTGGGATCAATAAAAAAAAAAATCTATCTAGTGTAGTACAGTTTTATAACAGAATGCATTTGAGCATTTAATAGAGGAAGACTGACAGCTCTAGTGGAAATTACTCCGAGTGTCATGCTCACCGTCCCATCAACAGGAAACTGCACCAATGGCAAAGAAATAAATATACTGCTGCATTAAGTCATATTATAAAAAGAGTTATTCTGATACTGGTGTACACGAGACCCAATGAGAGAGCAATGCAGTTCAACCATCCACTGATCCTGGACCTGGTCGCATCTGGTAAGCAGCTCCACAGTTACTCTGGCAACACACTGTCCCCCCTTAATGACTATGGATCAGTCAGAAAGGGTCTACTGGTGTGCCATAAACATAATTTGCAGGTGACATTAAGAGACATTTATAAATAAGCCTGTGATGTGTAGCCCTGAGAATGATCTGTTTAGTGCTCAATAGTTTGCCTCCGTATCCAATTTTCTCTTTCCAGATAATTGTCGACGAGCCAGAAAAAACACATTACCTTTCTTGATGATGACCAAGTTGAGCACGCTGAGATTGGCGTCAACGATGCAACCACGGACAGACTTGCGTTTGCGCTCACCAGTCCTGCGGGGACGGTAGCAGGAGTGGCCCTTGCTGAGCAGCAGGCGCACACGGCCGTGGGTCAGCACCCCCTGCTTCATGGGGAAGCCCTGTTTGTCGTTGCCTCCGCTGATGCGCACCACATAACCCTGCAGAAGTAGAGAAAACGAGTTACTTTTCAATTTAGCGCAACTGATACGCAATGTCTCAAAGAATAAAGATTGTTCGCAGAACAGTCAGATGAGACCTGTCCACTTACATTTATAATTCTGCCCAATTTTTGGCCTGAGGTCGGACTGCAAAGTGTCCAAAATAAGCAATGTCTGGGCAGCAGTGGCTTAGACATAGAACATGCTGTCCATTTATTGTAAGCTTGGTCGTTTAATTTCAAATGCCTCCGATCCACATATTAAAGTGTCCTTGAGCAAGACACTGAATATCAGGTGATCCAATGGCCAGCACCTTGCAGGACTATAACTGCAGTCCCATTTATCATTCCTAATGTGGTCTTTTGATTTAAATTTTGCAGTGTCTTACATTACTTTTTTGCCTGCATTAAGACTTGTACTTACTGACTTAGCTAGTAATTTATTTGATGATACAAAGGCATTGACAGAATTATGGCAATCAGCCACGGTTATAAAAAGGAGCAGCAGCTTAAGTGTCAATCCGATACTACTGTACTCGAGACCCAATGAGAGAGCAATTCAGTTCAACCATCCACTGATCCTGGACCTGGTCGCATCTGGTAAGCAGCTCCACAGTTACTCTGGCAACACACTGTCCCCCCTTAATGACTATGGATCAGTCAGAAAGGGTCTACTGGTGTGCCACATTATGTACAACTATACAACACAATTTCACCAAGTCAAACTGGAACATGAACTCTGCAACACGATGTACTGACAAAGCAATCATCAGTTCCACAGAGATCAAATTTCACAACATTAATTTACCTTCCACTCATCTCCCAGAGGGTCAGCAGGCACCTCAGTGGCCATACGCTTCTCATAGAAAGTCCTCAGCTTACGCTCATCATCGACTTCAATCAGCTTCTGGCAGCCAGTAGCGGGGAATGAGATGTTCAGCTGAAAAAGAGTTGCAATGTAATCGTGAGTAAATGTACTTGGTTCCACATGGAAGGTAACCAAAGTCCTCATTAGGTACCGTTAGCGGTGTATGAATGTGACGCTTAGAAAGATGAAATGTTAGCATACCTGGGGTTACTGGTGGGGACATACATTTAAAAATACCTTCATAATAACTTACAATGATCGTCAGCGCATCTGAGCTACAGTAATAACCAATGGCTCGAAGGCCTGTTAGCTGCTCTGACGGCTAAGGTTAGCTAGCTAACACTAGCTCTCTAGACACTGCTAGCATTAATGCAACCGGTTTAAGGGCCAACATTGTAAACGGACAACGCGGAAAACAAGGCAGGTTCGAGAAACGTGAACTACAAGAGTTTGAAAACTCTTTATTGCAGTCAGCTGAGACTTGAACTCGGTGCACATTACGCTCAGTGTGCCGCCATGTTTCTACAGCTCACTTGCCAACCGGATCGTCAACGCTGGCACTCATCATGATCAAAACTCATCCTAAGTGTCAAAGTCGCGACTGCTCCGTCTAACTAGTCCGCTTTAAAGTTCAGAATCATGGCATCAACCATACAGGAGTATTTCAAAGAAAATAGCTTTCCACACAGATTTAGAGTTTGGGAAACATTGTACCTTCATTTTGCTAAACCGGCCCAACGACGGTCCGCCACGGAAAAGAGACAGGATATCCGCTTGGTGGTCTCACATAGGCCTGAAATATTCTCGCGATAACTGGCTCGCTGATTTTTTTTTTTGATCTGGCTCAAGCGAACAAATTCTACACCAAAAAGCTGATGCTGACTAACCCAACTGCATTAAACTGATTAACTTAATACAACATAATGTCCTTATTTGGTGATGTATTTATATTTATTATTATTTATGTCTTTATGTATTTCTTTATGTATGTTTTTTTCGTTTGCATTTAGGCCTATAAAATACTACATAAAAGAAGGTAACCCCCACACAAGAGATGGTAAGCTGAATGCGTGTACAAGGTCATTTTTAAAACTCAAAGCAAGATAAACAAATACTTAAATAATGAATTGGTTATGAAGACCATGTAAGTAACGTCAACATAAAGAGGGCATTATTGAGTCACTGAGCATGTGTCGGCCAGAGAGTATACAGCAAAGATAGAAAGATAGTTACCATCCCACTCAGAGAAAATTCCTTTGTAAGAGCAACAGTTGTGATATAATAGATAAATACATATTTAAAATGATACATCAAATACAAAAGTAAGCTAAACCAACTAAAAACCCAATGAACATAGTTGTAAACACTGGGGCTTACAAATACAGATTCTCTAGACTTTGGATGATGTATAAATAAAGGTAAGAAAAGGTGGTTTAGTTTTCGATAATCTTGTCTTACATGTAAATATAATTTACCAAATATGGCAACAGTTTTCAGGATCAAATTATGTCCTTTGTTATGATGATACAAAAATGACTTCTTCCCATGTAAATTCAGTTTCACCAACACACTTCTAAAAAAACAGTCTGGTAATGAACATCACCCCAAAAAGTTTTTACTATAATTACAGTTGTAAAATAAGTGATCTGTTCTGTCAATGTTTTCATCACAGAAAATGCAGCAGTTCCACTTAGCCTAAATCACTGTCTAGAAGTTCTTGAGTGATATATCCCAAATGTCCTTAGACTTTAGAACTAATGCAGTCTATAGCCTTTTCTTTCCTTGATTATCAGCACTAAACAACAGAACTTGTTTTGCACTTCAAAAACATGATGATGGCTCTGTTTCACATGTACCAGTAAGTCATGCCAGTGCACACAATAACAGACAGTGAATGTGTCAGATGTCAATGTCAAAGTAGGAAAAGCACATCTGAAGATAATACAATTATGATGCCTGAATTCCATTTAGCTTCTCCAGGTCCTGGCACTTTTTATGCTGGCTCACTGTCACTTAGCAACTTGAATAGAATGGAGAAATTACCTCTGCTTTTCCTGCTATGACAAGTCTAAATGTCTGCTGTGAAAGGCATATTATCACCATTATAACTCACACAATTGTGTGTAAAAACAGTCATGAAAAAGTACTTCCAACTTAAAGAAGTAGGCCATAACCACTATGTAAAACATTGTTCCTAGTAAGTAAATTAGTAAAGTAAGTAAAAGTACAGATGTATTATCAGTTAAATGTACTTTGAAGTACAGATTATGTAGAGTGCCCCATGTGCTACATTATTAGGCCTATCTATGTATGACAGTAGCCTGATTATCATTATTGATGTATTGTATGGAGCATTTTAATGTTGATGCTGGTTGAAATGAGGCTTATTGTAACTACCTTATATACTGTTGGAGCTGTGGCCTTTGTCACAAAGTTATAGCTTTAGGTTGTCCTAAATCATTTTACCCTCATAGACTTGCACTTTATTATAACTACAGTAGGCTTATTCAGTATTTCAGCCGTAAATGGTGGTACTGTATGTAAATAACATCCCAGTCCTAAAAGAGATTACAGTGCCTTGTTCCCTTACAACTGTTTTGAAAATACGCTGTTTGCACTGTCAGCAAAGATAACCTGACAGACCTCCCAATGTTCCTGAGAAATTACCTTACTGGATGATAACTGAGTAGCTGTTGAAAAGGATTTGCATAACTGAACTTGACCCTTAAGTCATTTATTCTCATTTAGACCTTGTATTAATTTTTTATTTCCATGTCATAGCAGTCCCATGTCTGCTACCAAACCCTGTTCCACACCTGCCTTCCAAACCAGTGGTCAAAATAATAGCAGCCTCCTTGTTTCGTTCACACATTTCTTGTTCCATACCACAAATGCTTCCTGTATACAGTCATGTGAACAAATTAGGACACCCATTATAACTCACAAAATTGTGTATAAAAACAGTCATGAAAAAGTAGTTCCAACTTAAAGAAGTAGGCCATAATGTAAAACATTGTTCCTAGTAAGTAAATTAGTAAAGTAAGTAAAAGTACAGATGTATTATCAGTTAAATGTACTTTGAAGTACAAATTATGTAGAGTGGCCCATGTGCTACATTATTAGGCTTATGTATCACAGTAGCCTGATTATCATTATTGATGCATTGTATGGAGCATTTTAATGTTGATGCTGGTTGAAATGAGGCTTATTGTAACTACCTTATATACTGTTGGATGGCTTAATTTCCTGTAAAAACATCATATTTTATACAATCCTGTTTGTAGGGTCTTATGATATTAATCTGTAAAGTATGCCTAAGTAGTAGCTGCTAAATAAATGTAATAATTACATGCAAACAAATTTGCAAACAAAATTAAGTAGAAGTGTAACATTTAATAAAATTAAAAAGCAAAGAAGGCCTACCTAAATGTAAGTGTAGCCTGCTTTATACCACTGCTAACAAATCACACAACGAGAAATGCACGAAGTGAAAAAAACAACCGTTGGTTAAACATGTGGGGATAAAAAACGTAGGCCTACACTAATATTTGTAATGCAATATGGTTACGCTTTTTTTTACGTTATTCTTTAATAGTCGTTTCAAGTTCATCGTCCCCTTAGCTGGTTGTCTAGGGGTTGATATCATGGATGTATTACGGTTGATATGAGAAAATAAACGGGGGTAACCCGTTCTCTTAATACATCCAGGATGTAACCAGACCCCTGTGGTCACATTTCACCGAAGAAGGAAGCAGACAGAAGGGCGTTCTCTCGCAGCGCTTGAACACTCTTTGGCTACAGACAGAGCAGCTGTCAATGCACGACGCTGAGCGTTACGACAAGCAGGAGGCTTTGTAGGACGACAGAGACTTTCAAATGCACCTCAGCGACGATTTCTGTAGTTTATCACATTGTCGTGTCAGCTCTCAAAACGTTCAAATCTAGCGTATGACAACGATCTGACAGAGAGTGACTTTCCTCGAGTGCTTTTATTTATTTATCTCCAAAGCTGACGGCGGAGTGTTGTCTGCTGTGTCCTGTCCATCCGACAGAACTAGTCCAGACATGAGTAACGTTAATCTGATTTTTTGGGACCAGTTGCTGGCTGGCAGCTCCGATGTGGATTGGTGTGAAGGCAATTACCTAATATACCCCAGCATCGCTGAATTTTACAACACGGTCGGTCGCTTTGAATGTTAGCTAACGATATGTGCTTTTTATTTTTTATTTTTTGCATAACGCAGTTTTGTGTATAGACAACAGCTTTTTCTGGCTTTGTTTCCCTTTGCATTGCATTGTTTTCTTATAGCTTTTAATTTAGGTTAGCTATAGTTAGCTAGCTGCAAGTTATACTGACTTTCAACAGTTTGGCTGCCTTTCAGCTTCAGCATCATGATGTGTAGTGTACTGTTAGCATCAGAGTACAAATGTTCCTTTTCTTCATCATTTCCACTGGCTGACAAGTTTGTTAGGCCAGCAAGGCTCGCGCACTGATCAACTTTTGACAAGCATGTTGTCATTGAGCTACACGATCAGTTCAACTGTGATGCATTTTTGCTCATAGCTTTTCCTTTCCTTATCATTTCAGATCAGCAACATTTTGTTTTTTGTTCTGCCCCCCATATTAATGTGCTTGTTCCGCCAATATGCAACACATTTCAACAGTGGGATTTACCTCATATGGAGTCTACTAGTTGTGGTTGGTAAGTTGGCTGGTTGACATTAGTGTCTAAACTGTGTGATGACCTTTATACCTTTCATATTTCTGTTCAGCGCTGTGGGACATCTTCATCATCTTCACTTCCCTCAGCTAACACAACTAATACTTTATACATTTTGTAAAGTGTCAGGCTAAAACTTCATGTGTTCTTTATATGCCAGTTCATGTGGTATAAAACTAAAGCATGCTTTTATCTGCCATATGTAGTGCATAATTGGACAAAGATAATTCGAGTGTGGCCTGTAATAATCCTATAAGAGAAAATACACTGCTGCTGAAACAATTAGCCCATTAATCAGTTAGACAGAACATTTTGGCAATCAAGTCTTTGTCATTTTTTTTAAACGCAAAAAGTCACTGGTTACAGATTCTCAAATGGGAACATTTGCTGGGCTTCCTCGTCTTCTATGATAGTAAACTGGGCTGGAGTAAATTTGGACAGTTTGACAACACAAGCTATTAAAATTAAAATTGATCAATTTATTGAGAAAATTATCTGCACATTAATCGATAATAAAATAAAAAGATTCAGTAACTAACTAAGAATACACAAACATTGTGAGCATAGGTGTAATTTACATAATCAAAAATGGCTAGTGCAGCCCACCCCAAAAACCTATTTTAACTTCCTTTACATAAATAAAGACATTTGCGCCATAAATTGTGGAAGAAAAATTCACCAGAATGCAGAAAATGAAGTGTTTGACACACAAAATTTCAATTTCGCTCAAAAGTGGAGATCTCAACCCCCCCAATGTTGAACCCAAAGTTACGCCCTTGACTGTGAGTACATATACTAAGTACGTGAGTTATACATTGTACAACATACAGTATATGAATGAGTCTGTGCATTCTTTTTAAACACTGTTAGGATGTAGGTTTTCTCAGCTGTGGCCTTTGTCAGTGTCCTCAGTTATAGCTTTAGGTTGTCCTAAATCATTTTACCCTCATAGACTTGCACTTTATTATAACTACAGTAGGCTTATTCATTGGTGGGGTGAATACGCCTATTGCCTAGATTTGATTTGATTTGACACAGCATTTCAGCCGTAAATGGTGGTACTGTATGTAAATAACAGCCCAGTCCTAAAAGAGATTACAGTGCCTTGTTCCCTTACAACTGTTATGAAAACACGCTGTTTGCACTGTCAGCAAAGATAACCTGACAGACCTCCCAATGTTCCCGAGAAGTGACCTTACTGGATGATAACTGAGTAGCTGTTGAAAAGGATTTGCATAACTGAACTTGACCCTTAAGTCATTTATTCTCAATTAGACTTTGTATTAATTTTTTATTTCCATGTCATAGCAGTCCCATGTCTGCTACCAAACCCTGTTCCACACCTGCCTTCCAAACCAGTGGTCAAAATAATAGCAGCCTCCTTGTTTCGTTCACACATTTCTTGTTCCATACCACAAATGCTTCCTGTATATATTGGCCCAGGAGGAGCTCTGACTGCATTCATTGTTTGGAATCTGGAGGCTGTTAAAACGTACACAGCTGACAAGGAGGTTACATGGTTTCACCTCTCTACCTCTGTCTCTGTAGTAGGGATGACCTTTGAGTCGAGCAGAACAACAACGCTATAGGTTCTACCTCTAAAACAGAATTCAGACGCCTTTCTTTGGTTTTGGCCTCAGCTGTGTTTGGACTGAGTCATACATATAGTTTAGGATAATACATATACAGTATTGGATTATTTTCATTATTGGTTAATCTGCTGATTATTTTCTTGATTAATCGTTTGGTCTATAAAATGTCAGAAAAAAGTGAAAAATGCCAGTCACAATTTTTCCAATCCATCCAATCCAATGTCACGTCTCGTTTTATCTAATTTACTGTCCAAAACCCCCCAATATTTAGTTAATCATCATAGAAGACAGCTAATATTTACATATTTACAAGAAGTTGAGACCAATTAAGTTTGGCATTTTTGAACAAGAAATTACTTAAACCCTGCCATTTGATTATTGAAATAGCTGCTGATTAACTTTCTATCGATCGATTAATCAAATAATTGTTTCAACTCCATTTCCATGAGAAAGTGAAGGCGGTGTCTGTATTTTGTTTTGACTGTCAGTGATGTATGAGTACACTGACAGGTTGTCATGATTAGTAACTGCTGACTCAGAGTAGTACTCCCTTTTTGGATAAGAAGTTCGTTGGAACTGTAGGAATCTCCTGTTTTGAAAAGAGATTATTCTGATAATAGACGGTCTGTTGGATCGTGATAACAAAGGGGCACTGACTGATCAATCCTTCCACAGAATTATAACACTGGTTCCCAAGTAACTATTTGTAATTAACTTGTTTATTCTAGTGTTCAGTTCTGTCCCTGACATCCCTGAAGTCAGCCTAAAACATTTAATGTCACTAAGGATTTTTATTTTTTACAAATGTAATCAGTTTGAAGTTGTCTCATTTAGAGGTGCCATTTGCAACTTTCTCTCAGTTTCTCATCACTTTTGCTACTTTTCTTATTTGATAAATGAAAATGGGAACATGTCAGCTGTACAGTGGACAATATAATGCACACCTTTTAGCTCCTGAAACCAACTTTCTACTAGTCTCAGCTGATATATCTCTCTATCTTTAGGAGACAGCTCTCATTAATCCAGCCTCGTTAACACACTGAACAGCTTCAGATGACTTCTCTCTTCTGACAAACATTTATCTGTTTCCGTGTCTCTTTCTTTCAGGTATTGGATCGACATATTTTCACGCCACCCTCAGCTTCCTCGGCCAGATGCTGGACGAGTTGGCCATCTTATGGGTGCTTATGTGTGCCATTGCCATGTGGTTTCCCAAGAGATACCTACCCAGGATGTTCAGGAGGGATCGGTATGTTGGCCACTGCATCAGAATAATATACCTTTAGGAGCCTAAAACTGGTGTGTGGGTGTATAAATGCATTGCTCCAACCATGTGCTATTATGAGCTATATTATATACTATATATTTTTATACAAACAAACGAAACACTGACTGTTTCACATTTTCACATTAAATCAATTTCACAACCAGGCAAATGTCACTTTTACTTTTTCTCGTATGTCAGGCAGTTATTGCAGTATTAGTGGAGCTCAATGTTGGCCGCCTTTTTGTCATATGATGTGTCCCCGCTGCTATGACACCCTGTTTAATAATAGGCCTATCCAAGGTAGCTGACACGAGTAAAAACTGCATCCCATGCATCTTTACTTCTCTTTCCATTGACACAGAGCGGTCATGGCTGCTCTTTCACTTCAGGCTGTCACCTAGAAATGTCCCTCTTGTAGCTGAGTGATTCTTGTTTACTGTCTGAATGTTAGTGTGTTATAGTGCTTTCTGGAAAGAACGGTCTTTCTGAGTTTCACAATGCTGTTCATAAGTACAATATTGCTGCAATTTTTGTTCTGACTTGTTTTGCTTTTTAATTTAGGTCAAGGTTCAAAGTGGTCATCGGGATCTTGTCAGGGATCACCACTGGGCTGGCCTTCGTTAAACCTGTCGTCAACTCATTGTCACTTATGACTCTGGGCATCCCCTGCACCGCGCTGCTCATTACTGAGCTTAAAAGGTCGGTGAACTTTTTTTTTTTTTTTTAAACAGCAGAGGTGAGTGTGGGAAGGTGAACGTGCAGTCCTGACCCAGGACCATCATACTATGTATCTGGGCATTTTGGATAATAAGTAGCTCAGAGTATTTGTTATGAGAATAATGTTGAAGATACAGACTCAGTTGATGGTAGGCAATGTTCTTAGGGATTTAAAAAGGGGAGAAGAAAAAAAATGTCCGGAAGGTTTACTCACTGTAGTACAAAGCATTGAACAAATCCACTAGTTTTGAATTGTTTGTGTTGACTTTGATGAAAAAGCCTATTCTTAGTCAGAGAGTCATTTGAATGTTTTATGTGTTTTTGTTTTCATGTGATCATGTTAGTACCCACCTAATGTTTTAATCTACTGTGATTTGTAGTATGACAGTCCTGGATCAGGGTAAGGGGATGTTTGATTTGATTGAGTTCAAAGCTTCCTAATTTACACTTATTACACAGTTCAGATGTGTCAACTTTATTCCATTACCGCTTGCACTTTAAGCCGGTCCTATCATAGCAAGCTGTGTTAGTTACACAGCAGTTACACCTGACAGTTAGTAGGTGTAAATATTTCTTAACTAAATGTACGTGAAAAGAAGAATACAACCCATTTTAATAAGGCGGTGCGTAAATCTCCACTTATGATTTAACTAGGCTAATTTTTGGGGCGCCCTGGTAGCTCACCTGGTTGAGCGTGCTCCCCATGTACCAAGACTCAGTCCTTACCGCAGCGGGCCAAGTTCAATTCCAACCTGTGGCCCTTTGCTGAATGTCATCCACCCTTTCTCTCCCCCCTTTCCTGTCTACAGCTGGCCTATCAATTAAAAGCACTAAAGCCCAAATAATCTAAATATATAATAAATAATTTTATTAAACTAATTTTAATTCTTAGTAATACAGCAGTAGATATCAATGCCTATGTCAGTGGTTCAAAGTTGTCCAGTCAGTGAAATCAGCTGCTGTAATGTTAAGTAGTTAACTGGACAAAATGGAATCGGTGTAAAGATGTAGCTTCTGCAGTCTACAGTACATTAACATGTCACCTTTGGCCTTTTGTACTTACGTTGTTTAATGATATGTTGTCTGTTCCCAGTTAACTATAGGACATTGTGATGTGAAAGAATGTTCCTGAAAACACACAAGCCACTTGTGCCTGTTTGCATGTTTGTGTGTGTGTGTGTGTGTGTGTGTGTGTGTGTGTGTGTGTGTGTGTGTGTGTGTATTCCTTTCCTCCGTCACAGCAGTGTGGAGCTGAACTGTTGTTTCCGTTTCCCACATCCCTTACTCACCACCGTCAGTCTTTTAACCTTAAGTCATTCATTGTTCAACCTGTTATTCCTGACATTAGTGCAAGTGCCAGTCATCTATGGAGGCCTCTTGTTTTTGTTCTGCTAAGTAGCAGAGAATTCCTGTGGCCCTGGCTGATGGACTTTTGCCCTCAGAAAAGACAGACTACGTTGTTGTTGTTTGCTCTTTTTTTCTTTACAGTACGGCTGTTGGCCCCTATTCAAGTCACTTCCTGGTGGACAAGAACAACTTGTCCGGTGTATAGGAAAACCGTTACAATCTTAGATTCCTGTTGAAGCAACAATACAAGTCACAGTTGTGCTATAATAGCTGAGTTATTCATGGAGGACATGGTATGACACAAAACAAACAAAAGTCGTTATGTCTGAAAAATGAGTGTGCACATGAGAGCAAAGTAAATTTTCACGTTGCGAAAATAATGGGTGGATACCATCCATAAACTGTACTATACCAGCTATTTATTATTTAAAACTCCAACTGAAACAAGAGATATAGTCCTACCTCGACTCATGTCCCACTCATTATTTAACTCTCTGCTGTCTTAAAAAAACAAAAGTTTAAAAAGAAATGGCCTCAAAGTACAAACAAATACATACATATGTATATTTATATAGTCATATATGCACATCAGCAAATATACATTTTATTTAGTAAAGATAACTTAATTTGACTTGGAAAGTGAAAATAGGGGTGTTGGCTAAACAGAAATATATACTGTGATTGCAACGTCCCTGGCTCGATACCGGCGGCCAGGGACCTTTGTTGCATGTTATCCTCTCTCTCTCTCTCTCTCTCTCTCTCTCTCTCTCTCTCTCTCTCTCTCTTGCTTTTTCCCCATTCTCTGTCTGTATCTCTACTGTGACCTATCCAATCCAAGACAAAATGCCAAAATAAATCTTGGCAAAATAATCTTGAAAAGAAAACAAAGATGACTTATTATTATTAGTGGGAATGCTGTT